>NW_024581108.1:7949584-8007241 GCF_017639235.1 Corvus kubaryi
GGCAGCGGCGGCCCGGGAGCGGCGCGGCGGTCGGCACTCGGCGCTGTCCGTCGCCGCGGGTGCTGAGGGGCCCGCGGGCGGGGGGTGCGACGGGCCGGGCCGGTGCGGGGCGGCGGCGGCGGCGGGGCTGGGCACGGGAAGTTTCGGCAGGCGCTGTATTGGCGGGGAGTAGGGGGGGCTGCTGTTCGGGGAGGGGAAGGGCAGTGTCAGATGGACACAGCGAGAACAGCGCTGGCGCCGCGCGGGGCTGCTTTTCCCCGAGAATCGCATTATTTAATATTTAAAAAAAACCCAAAAAACAAAACCAACAAAACCCCCCAGAAAAACCAACCAACAAAAAAAGCCCCACGCAAAGTTTGGATTTCTGCCTAATTCCCGATGCATTTGTGGAGCGCCTCCCAATTTCGGAGAATATCGGTCTAGGGTATCACCGTAGAGTGTTTTCGCCACGACTCGGTGCATTTCACTTTTTCAAACGGCTTTTGTTCAAGTTGAAGGAAACCCACTGCATCAGTTATTTGAGTTCCAACGCCAGCTAATGGGGTTATAGCCTTCAGTTTCACAGCGGGGAAAAATTACAGTGTTTGTTATTTACTTTCCAGCTGCCATTTAGAATACGACTTGAAAGCTTGCTGTGCTAGTGGATACAGGAAATTACACCTAAAATGAGATTAAAATAGAGGAGAGTGTGTTGGAAATATTTTTTTAATTATTTAAGGTAATGTAGCTATCAAAGTATTTTTTCTCTTTCTCTCTTTTTCTCTTTTCTTTTAAATTCAAACAAGATTCAGTGATACAAAACAAATGCTGTCTTCTCGTATGTTTTCGTAGGAAGCATAGTGGTAATACGTCAGCGGAGGCAAGGGCTCATGTTAAGGAAGAAATCTGTAGCAAAAGCAAGCATCTTGTATTAATTTCAATTGGAATCTAATCAACAAGCTGGTCAGTCACCGAGTGCAGTGGATAATGAGAGCTCTGTGTGCTGCGTAATTACTCATGGCTGAAGAAGTGCGGAGTACCCCTGCCCTGCGCGGGTTCGGACCGTGCGGTGCTAATTTCATTGCCCCCTCCCCATCACTCGCACGGAAGCTGTTCTTAGCATCAGGAGCCGGGGTGAAATAGCACGGAGAAGTTTCTTTAGCGCTAGGCAAAGTGTGCTGTGCCATGACGTTGCAGAGATCCTTTCTATTTAGTTGGCGAACAATAAACGTTTATTATCACCGCGGCAGATCATCAGACAAAGCTTCCCCCTCCCGCCTCCCCCAGGCACGAGCGCTGCTGATAAGGGAACTGCTCCGGGTGACAGGCAGAGCCGCAGGCACCATTCGGAAATAACTTCTTTTATTATTGTTATTTTTCCCCCCCGGTTCGCCTTTTGCAAACCTTGGCAGGGCGGCGGCAGGTGTCAGGGCGGAGGTGCGCTGCCGCCGCCCCCGCCCGTCGCCGCGGAGCCGCCTGCCCGGCTCGGCGCCTCGCAGCCGCCGGGCTCCGCCGTTCGGGCACACGCGGGGAGAGGAGCGCGCTGAATTTGTACTTTGAAGCCTTTTTCGCCTTAGATTTTTATGGCGCTAGGAGGCCTGACAGAGGAGTGCCTCTGCTGAGATCGGAGCCTTTGCTATTTTTTTCTTTGATTTTTTTTTTTTTTTTTTTCCTCTCCATCGCCTTCCTTTCCGCCCTCCCTCCTCTTGGTAGCACATCGAGTCAGTGTGAGTCAGGACTTGTAAAATGCATTTCCAAAGCCCAGATGAAAAGTCTCTCAGGCGTGTCTGCTGCTTTATCGGAGCTTTCCCAAGCCCACCTATGCAAACAGATTTGTAATATTTGTGTGCTTAACCGTGCATCTCTTTTACAGGAATCTGTTGCTGCGTATGACATCTCTTGCAAGCTCCCAGAGAGAATTGATGGAGCATACAGCTAGGGAATAGGATACCAGAGAAGCACAGAGGAAGAAACCAGGCAATCACCAGGTAAACTCAGCCTTACTTTGATTTATTTCCTTTCACCTCGCCTGCAAGCCCTCGCCCGCTCCAGTAAGGGAGCAGGAGAGCAGAGAGACTACGTGTGTGTATTAAATGCCTACTGCTCTCGTTCGCTTCCTCAGGATGGGAAGGTTCAGCGTCCACTGGATATGGGACAAGATCACTCGGCAACCCTTGTGGATTCTCCTTCTTCTAGAGGCGAATTATAGTTATGGATTTATTGTCCCGGTGCAGCACTTCCACCAGCAGCAGCAGCAACAGCAGCAGCTTTCTGACTCTCTTCGGTGACGGGTATTCTTGGGTGGATAATACGGATTACGTTGTTATTGCTTAAGAATACGCGTAGTCGAGGAGAGTACCGGCGGCGGGCAGGCAGGCAGGCAGCGCGACCGCCCCCAGCCCACCAGCTGGCTCCTCACCTCCTCTAGTTGCCAAGGTAGCACCTTTTCCATCTTTTCCTACGCTTTGCAATGTTTCATTCTATGTCTCTGCCCGGGCGGGGGGAGCTCGAACGCCCTGTCTCTTGTGGAGGGGGGTGCCCGGTGTGTGTGTGTGCGTGGGAGCAAGCCCAGAGCTGGGGAGGGCCGCGGCAAGGCTGGCCAAGCCCCTCGGCAGAGGATGGCCGGAGGAGCCACGGCCGCTGCGGGCTGCGCCTTCGGGGGCAGCGCTCTTTAGACTGCGCCGGGGCCGGGGCAAGGCTCTCGCCCCGTCCGGGCAGCCCCGGTACCCCGGCACTCGGTCGGCAGCCCCCAGCCCGCTCCGTCCGCGGCCCCTCGCCCCTCTCCGGCGTGGAGCGCGGATGGGGGAACCGAGGCGGCCGGCGTCGCCTGCCAGGGGTCCCTCCCACCGGGACACGGAGTGCCCGCGGGGCCGGGGCGGCCCCGGCTCCGTCCGCACCCGCCGGTAGAGCCCGGGCTGCCGCCCCCTGGCCGTCATGGCCCCCGCGCCCGCAGCAGCCGAGTCGTGCGGGGCTGGGGGTGCCCGCGGGCGGGGAGATGCCGAGCACCTCGTGCTAGCGAGGCCGGGGACACCCCGCACGGGCGCAGAACGCCCGACGCCCGGGGAAGCCCGTCTTCCCAGGCTGCGGAGGGGTTCGGCCATCCAGCGGGGCCGCTCCTGGGGAGCAGCTTGAGGCCGGTTGCTTTCAATGAGAGCGATGCCCCTCTTGCTCTCTTATCCTCACCCTGCAACCTGGTGAGGGCAGGATTAAGAATCCACCTTCACACCAGCTCCCGCCCAGAAGAGCTTGTCAGCATCTGAGGCCCCAGGTTGAGACACGTGTTCAGGGCCAGAGCTGAGGGGATTTTTCCCTTCTGCAGCTCAGGTGGTGGCTTATTTGTGCCCTTTCTAAGAGCTCAGGACTCCCCAAATGTTACTTGCAGCTGAACGGGTGGGAGACACAACTAAGGGAGCGTTGATTCCCATAACTGGCCAAGACATGCCCCATTGCTTTAACATAGATGAGGTGCATCTGTCCCACTCTCCAATCTCAGCAGCAGGGCACAGGCTTTGGTTAAAAGCCTGATCAGTCTGTCAGATGTTGTGCTTAGGAAAGTCCAGGCATAGCATTCATAGTTCCAGTCTTTTTTCCCCTACTCATCTGCCCACAAGCCTGGCAGAGAAAAGGAGCAGGGTGTGATCATCCCTGTGTTTTGCCATTCAAGACCTCTCCACATGCCCATATGATCCCAGGTCTTGTTGCTACGTAGTCACAATTGTGAGACCAGATTTCAGCCTTAAGTGAATTAGATCAGAAGCCATTTTAAAGCAAGATCTGGAGTCCTGTGATAAGACAGCCTTTTTGAATGGATCCTTCCCCAACCTCAGCTATGATGGGGCTAGGAATTATTTTTAATGTGGACGAGCCAGGCGTGGGGTGATCGTTGAGAGTGCGAGGTGGGATGATGGAGAATGTCTTTCTCTCTGTCTCTTGCTTAGAGATTGAAAGGCTGTCTATGTTCTACTTAATAATTTCCAACAACTGCCAAAGGAATCTTAGTCTGTTGCCTTCAGTAGTGAGTGGAGTGCTCGTTGTAACAGACGTGCAGATCTGTTATTCTTTAGACACATCTTTGATGCTAGCACTCTGATCCTTGTGTTTCTCTAATACCACTTGAAAGCAGATTTTTTTTCTTGTAGTTTAGTATGTTCAACAGCCTCAGAAATAATGTTAAATTATGCTTTAAAGAGACACGATCAGCTGCTAAATCATAGTCAGTTCAGCACCATAACACAACCACATTCACAAGTGCTGCAGGAACAGCGATGGAAACACTATTTTAAACATCCAGGTTTGTATTACAAACCTTCCTCTGGTCAGAGCTTTTAGTTGACATCTTCCCTTGAGTCATGACTTAGACTATTATTAGGAGTTCCCATTTCATCACATAATGGACGTGGATTTGTTTGCTCTTTGCTTGGTTGAGTACCTTGTGTAGTATGCATTGGACTAGTACCCATAAATACAAGCTTAGCAAATGGTTCTTTATACTTGGTTTCTTCTAGTTGCTTTCTGTAAAGCATGATGAGATGGTTTTGCTGAATAATGCCTTAATGACAGGGCTGATGCATTTTTAATGCATGTATTCTTTGTCATTGTCAAAATTAACATTTTGATGATTATAGATTTCTCTTCCCTAAAATCTTTTGGGAATTGCTATGCTATGTGGGTTAGAAGAGTGAAAGTGTAAGATCCGATCGGAGAAATACTGGGAATGCTCACCAAAATGATTCTAGAATATTGTGTAAATGCTCAATAGAATAAGGGCTCTTGGAATGATGTTTCCCAATAGCATGATCTCAGAGAGACTCCCCCCATTCATTAGCAGTTCCAGGGGTCTGTGTGTATTGAGGGACAGAAGTGGTCCTTTCTGAACAACAGACCTCTAGGTAGTGACTACTCGTACTGTGGGTCTGATCCTGGGAATGCACATAGCTTCCCCAGGACTGGTCAGGAAAGCAAGCTTGCTCATGTTAAATCCAAAATATTTAGGGCCAAATTCTACTATCCAATGCAATAGCAAAGTCCCAATTGATTTCACTGTGGGAAAGATTAGACCCCTAGTGAACGGGATTTTTTACAATGCTACACTTCCTACTTTTTTTTTGCTTTAGAAATTGTGAATCCCGTGTGCTAAAAAAATAACTCTAAAACCTCCCTGCCTCTAGTAGTCTAATGATATTTCATTAATGGTAAAAATTACACTAAAAGTTTATAGCGGAACATAATAAGAAATTACTTTATAAATAAGGGGGTTTAATTGTACCAGTATGAGCATTTCCTAGGACATTATAGAATGAGGTTTGTGGTAGCACCAGCTGTGCATTAACAGCTATTTTGGTGAGGGCATATTTAATTAATTCAGAATGCTAAATTTGTGTTTTAAAATGGTTTTTGTAGTCTGCATCCTGGTAGAAAATTAAATTAAAAAATTAGCCCAGAAATAATTACTTGAACTTAGCCTTGTCTTTAAAGGCCATAATCCTATGAAGATTTATATCTCTGGTAATTTTCTCCACTGGAGTAGCCTCGAAGGCTGCTGCCATAGGTAAGTCTTTGTCACGCCAGGGCCCCCAGAGCAGCGCAGGCATTAATGGCAGAGCAGACACTGGTGTGGCAGCGGCCCTGGTGCAGCGCAGGTGACGCTGTGATACTGGCTGTCCCCCGCCCTGCCCGGGCCTTCCCAGAGTGGGGAGCTACCCCAAGGGCTGTGTCCCCGAGCACAATGGGCACATCATGCCCCATGGCAGGAGAGAGAGAACCAAGAGTAGTTCTGCTCCCTACTGTCCTGTGCAGGCAGGGTCACGGCCCTGCCTGGGTCTGCCCATAACGTGAAGCGTTTCTCTGCTTAGCAGTACCCTAAATCAAGTGATAAGGACTGCCATTGGATTTCAGGTGCTCTTTCCAGAAATACTTAAATCTGTAGCCCTTATATATGCATATATCCCTGAATGGAATATATACACACACATGCAGCCCTCTCTGAGGAGAGGCTAGAGCATAGTAGAAAAGCCCCATTCTTTCAGACCTGACAGAGGCACAACACCCACTCACCTCAGCAGGGACCATGCTGTTGCAGTGCGTATTTATGACCTGTGTTCCTCTTGCTGCGGCAAATTTGCCTAAAATAAATGCCCACAGTGTTGCATGTAGATATGTACGGTTATGCAGATGTTTTTCCTTGGGCTCAATTCTGCTTGCTTTCTGCTTTTAAGACTACATATGATTTTGAGGGGAGTGTAGACTTTCTTCCCATGACAAGTTATTGTCTTTCGTGTTAATTTAGGTGGCTTCTAGTGTTCATAGGGTTTTCTTGAGGAAACTGAAAACAGTAATATCCACACAGCTCTACACATACTTTGCAGCTGTAAGAATAAGCTAACTAGCCTTTTTCTCTGCCTTTCTACATCACACTAGCAGTAATGTACACAACTGGATTTTTATGCATTTTTTTAAAATAAATAATGTCTTTATGTACACAAAAGGCTTTTTCTTCTCTTCCTTTTAATAGATTACTATTTTTCTGAAAAGTATCGCCCCCAGGTATTACCCGTAGCTGTTATGACACCTCACCATTTAGTGTTGTAAAGGTAAATCATAACACTCATTATTAAGAACCATAAATTTTTACCAGAATCATCGTCTACCTCCTGAAAGCTTTAATGGTAGAAACATTTCCTGGGCTAACGCCCATGATGATTACATGCTTTTTATTGCTATCATTTAGTAACTGAATTGCTCAAAAATCAAAGGACTTGATTATCACATACCTGCAATGCATAGAGCTATTTATAAATGTTGGCTCGATAATAACAATGACTCAAAAGAAATTTAAATGACAGGCCAAAAATAAGTAGTCTAAAAGTGAAAAAACAAGCCAGAATTCATAGAGGTGATGGAAAGAGTCTGACTTCAAAGGACAGAGAGGATTTTGAGGAAGGTAAAGAGAAGAGTTCAGGAAGTAATGGTAGAAGGGAGATGTGACCCAGCTTTTCAGAGTCAGAGGGCAGAGGAGAGGTGAGGCACCAGGGACTGTAGGTGAGGAGATATCGCAGTGTGGCGCTGGAAGTATGCACCAGAAATGTTGAAACCAGGGCTGGAACATCACACACGTTTGGTAGTTTGCTTCCTGGAAAAACAGTATCTAGTTATAAGCAGCCAACAAAAAACTGGGTGAAATGTTCCAGAAACTAGAGGCGGTTGATTGATGGGAAAAATAAGAGCCCTGAATATATAGCTGAAAGGCAGTTTATATGTATATTAATATACATACCTAGCCAAAATTACATAATAATGCCCATATAGATAAATGAAATGAGTATCCTGCTTTTGAAATTGTTCTTCTGCAAAAACCAGTGGGAATTTTCCATTGATTTCAGGGGGTTCAGAATTTCTGCTGTCTGCAGGAAAGCAGTGTAGCCTGGTGTGTGCAAATAGACCTAGAAATTATGCACGGATGCAGTGTGGCTATCAAGAAACATTTCCTTTCAGTGAACCCAATACCCCTCTAGCCAGTGGGGATGATATAAAGCAACAGAGAAATCTTCAGGCAGGAAAGCTCTTGCCTGGGAGATGTAAAATTAACTTGGCCAAGACACAGCAGGCAGTAGTCACCCCACCAGGGATGGAAAGCCATCTGGGGAGGCCTCCTTGCCTCTGACTGTTGCAACTCAGCTCCACAGAGCTGAAATGGCTCCGATAATTTTTCAACGCTTTACACCACTAGAAAGAAAGAGCTAGGCCCACAAGAGGTAACTTATACTTTCCAAACTACTCAAGAGTATTTCAGATTAAGTAGATCTTTTATCTGCTTTGGGGTCAGTTGTCACCACCGTATTGTTCTGTATCAGCTCACCTGAGTTGCACGCAGTGTACCCCCCTTTCACATTATTGCATGAGGCATGAAATGTTGGAAAAACATAGCTGACTTTAATATTAACAATTGCTGATTCATAACCTTGTTTGGAATATTAGCAGTTCCCTTACTAAATCAGGACAATATCACAACGTTTATTTATGATCACAGGTCAAACCAATCTTTTAAATCACTGGAAATCAAAGATAAAGTGATCAACATGGGACTGGTCTTCTCTAATTGGAGAAAGAGGAACATTCTGAACCAGAACAGTACAGCATGCAATTGTGCAGCCTGTTACCAAAAAAAGAACCATCTCACTGCATCTTACAGAGGCATTTACATAGATAATGTAGATTTCATATGACTACTTTTAGATTATCTGATAGTAATAGCTGTGCAAGTATTCACATTCTCCTAACAAGACGCTGATAAAAATTGAAATAAAAAGGCATCACTAGTTACTGCATTATTAAGGATTTATTTTATTTCTTTAATTTAGGTGGCAAATAGTAAGAGCAGGGAGGGTTGATGCACTAATGCTTCCCACCATCTGGAAACTCTTCCTTTAACAATCATTCTTCAGGAGATAACTTACCTGGTTACTCCAAGAAAAATGCATTTTGTATTACCTCTTCATCAAGTTTCCATGAAACATTCTTCTGTTACACAGTTTATTGCTTTCTGTTTTACTGGAGCAACTGTTATTACAGTCTTGATGCTCTGGTTGTTCAAAATGACCGCTATGGTAAAAACTGTTTCTTGTTCCCCTACTTTCCTCTGCTGCCTCACTGTCCTCCTTCCTGTTTACAACACATGCAAAAGATTTGAGGGGATTGAAGGGATTTTCTTTCTCAATGTGTTTTATTTTAGAAATGTTAGGATGATTTAATCTCCTAATTTCTTCTTCTCAATATCTTGAACTATAGAGGAGAGCAGTGGAAACTTTCTCAGACCTCAGTTTAAGAGGTGGTGATTTTTCCATTTTTAAGAAAAAGACCTTTTTCCCTGCATGTTTGCGAGGGTATGAGTTATGCAGAACACAATAACATAATTACTTTCAAGGTTTCAGTACAATCCTTTTCTTTTTGACTGCTCATTGTCCTTTTTTGTGTTGTGACATCATGTGGCTGTCGCACATGTGATAACATAAATCCATTTGCCTTTGGTTGTTCAAAGAGCCCCTTGATGAAAACTGGATCTGCAAGTCCTGCTCTATGAAGCAAGAGCCAAACCCACTCCCTTTTGCTCCTCTTGTTTAGATGCTTGTCATTTCTGTCTGTGTAAATTCTTACCAGCAAAGCAGACAGGGCCAGTCCAGACCCTTGGTTAGAGATGAACACAGACATGTTTAATTTTCTTTTGCTGGAGCTGCAGTGAGGCGGTGCTGCTCACTCTGCTCCAGCCTCCCTGGTACTGGGGGATGAAAAACTCCAGCGAGGGAAAGGATGCTGAAATGGGCATGATGAGAAATGCAAGGGAAACAAATCAAATAAAGAAATCCACACACACAATACCTATCCGGAGTTTTCAGGTTTTATTTTTTACCAAATGCAACTCTATTTTAAGTATTCCATGTTTCTTGGATACAAAACTTAAATGTGTGCCCCATAGAGAGGCTCAGAAGAGTAGCTCTGCTTTCTCTAATAAAATCTCTCTTCTGAGATTAACACTGGAGCTAGCAGTGAGGTCAGTGTTTCATTTCATATAAGTCAGCTCATGCTGACAAGGGTCTGGCCTTCTTAGTGATGGGCCGTTTGCTGCCCAGAAGTGTGAGGAATGGCTTTCTGAAATATTGATAGCTCACCTTCACTGGATTTCACGATCAAATTTAGCTGGCAAGTATCAATGGGCTACAGCCAGACTGCAGGGCTGAGAGGCTCAGGCTTGGGCCAGCCACTAAGGTCTGCTTCCTAAATCAGAGGCTAACTCTTCCATTAGTGCAAATCAGTGGTTTATAACGATGTCAAATGAGATTTGTGTCAGAGTAGCCCAGACTACAGCCTGATCTTGGGATTTGAAAAGGAATAGAAAAATTAGGCTGCAACCATTAGAATTCTTTTTTCATTTGATTTTGTTGTGCATATTTTTAAATGTGCCTATACACAGATGCACACACGTGCAAAGCTGCATTTTGTTCCCAAGGACTTTTCTTGTGGCCGCATGGCTGCCATTTAACATGGACCTAAGAGCACAGAGTCTTCCTCCTGGTGTGGTTTGATTGACATGTGCAGAGATCTCACATAAAGGCTATGGGATCCCGCTTTTCATCCATAAAAGGAAAGCAGGCAAGCTTCATCCCTGGCTAAACCCTTTGCACAAGATACATCAATAATGAGGCAGCATCTATTTATACATTGCTCACTGGAAATGACTGAATTCAGACAGAAGTTGGTGAGGCAGCCTGAGCTCCACCAGCCTCCATGGAGTCTATTGTTAGTACCCAGGATGACTCCTCAGGCAAATGGGGAAGAGAGGCACGATTTGGAGCCTACCATGCCATGGAAGGAATACCAGCTTCCACACTTGGCAGGTGGTGTCTCCTCTCAGAGAATGCCTTTGCTGGCTCTGCCAGAACCCAGCAGTCATGGAGGAGGAATGCAGGAGAAATGGTCACAAGAGTGCAGCCCCGTTGCTGCTTCCCGGGAAGCTGAATGCTGACTTCGGTTTACCCACAGCGTGAGAGCTCCCTGCCTTTCTTCATGAGAAAAGGAGATGTCCAAGAGGGAACGGGAGGAAGGCAGTTCTACCTTGATACACTCTGGTGCCGTCTTGCCATACGGTTGCAGAAGATTTTCAACAATATTTCTTTACCTAGAAAAAGAAAGGTGCAGTAAAAAAGCCCGCTCCAGCGTTATGGCGTTGGTTAGGTAGGTCTGTGTGCTGATTGTCCACCAACACGTGTCTGTGATGATGAAAACTTGTTTGTCTGTGAGATATTTATCATAAATAAGGCACTTAGAAGCCCTTAGCAAAGCATAATCCAGACAGTGCTTTTGCTCCATATCCTTCTCCACTCCTGCTTTCCTCTGTGGCTCTTGTGTACTTTGCCCATATGCTCTAAAGCTATTTTGTTTTCAGTTTTATGTATGTTTTATGTAAATTAGAAGAATCAAGCTCCTCTGGTTGCTAAATTATAAATTGAGTGGAAATTGGCCGACTCTCTTTAGACTATGTAAGTTACACAAGATGTAAGTAATCAAGCTGAGCAGGCTGGGTTGGGAAGGGAAAACACGTCAATAGCGTGGGCCACGTGAGCTGTGTCCACGTGTCTCCGTGTACTGCTGCTTGCCTTTGCAGCCTCAAATATTTCTTTGCTCTAAAGTGCCAATCTAACTCCTTTTAGACCATTCTCCAAGATGCAGGTTTATTGCCTCCTTTGGTAGTTTGCTCAGTATATTCAGTATGCCTTGTATAAATGAACTGCTCTTAAATGCTTGTTTCCACTCTCTTGCTTTAGGATCTGAGTAGATTCAGACTGCCTCCTCTGGGAGCACTGATTCATTTTCCTTCCCTTCTTCCCCTGTAAGTTAAAATGCCTGTTGATTTTAATGTCTGTCTCCTTGGCTTACTCCCTGCTTTGGCTCTATTTCCCCTACCGCACACTGCTTTTCATACACCTGAGTCTTGCCCTGGGTTATCTTTTCCTTAGTAGCCCACTGCAATCTCACAGATTAGGATTGTGGTGCAAGAGCAGGAGCCTGGCAGTGGCTGGCAGCCTGTGAAACACTGTCAGGAGAGCAGGGAAGTTGGTTGATGTCTTGGGTTTTGGTAAGATGGTGGAGAATCTGCTGCAGGGCAGAAAAGACAGTCTCACTCTGGCCTGTTACAGCACCAGTTAGACCAAGTTTTCAGAAAAAGGGGCCTAAAATCAGAGGCCGAGGCCTATCTTTACTGGGAGGACCGGTGTTATTATAAGCAGATATGGGCATGGTGCTGCTCTAGTCTGAATGCAGGGTCCTCTTAAAACTGTCCATGTTCAGATGCTTGTGACACACCAAACTGTCCCTAAGAGATGAGACTGACTGCAGCCTCAGCACAGCCAGGCGTTGGCTGCAGCAGCGTCCACATGCTGCCAGAGTGTTGGGCAGCACTGACCAAGAGCAGCCTTATGCTGCAGCCAGCAGCCTGTCCACCCCAGGAACACCAAGTTACATCGGGGCAGAGCTCAGGCTAGCCCTGCTCTCAGTCTTTTAGCTTCACACCAGCCAGAGAACAGAGGAAAACATCTTCAGAGAGCCGATGTAGTGCAGTTCTCAGCAACTGATTGTTTTAAAGGCCCCATCATGGAGACTGAATCCCATTGCCATGGAAAATCCGGGTTAGAAATGTATTGCTGTGAGAGGGAGTTGTGGGCATTGGGTGGGCTCTGCAGGCATGGCCGTGGGCACAGACCTTTAGCAGGCAGCCAGTTCCCAGGTACTGCTCAGCCCTGTGGGCTCTGCTGACTCCAGCGGGGTTGAAGCATGTGCTCAACAAAAAGGGATCCCAACTGAGTAGTCAGATGGCCTTCAGGAGTCTCAGGCTAGGACTCACAGGGCACAAATGGGATCCTCTCTGCTCAGGCTCTGCCCTGCAGCTATTTGAGTTTGGGCTCTCTTTCACTGAATTCATAAAATACATGCTTTTTCCTTTAATTTATTAAATACTTTGATTCAGTGATATACCATCAGAATGTAGTTTATTCTGTGCAGTCAAATGTTTACTGAGGATGATAAAATATATGCAACCTGCCTTTTAAGAGCTGCTTCTTTTACTTCAAAGGGAAGGCATAACCTTTCGTTTCCTGGTGCGATTTTTATTAAACCTCTGCCTACCTTATTTATCAGGCCACATATAAATTTACTACCACTTGTGTTTCCAAATCAAAGCCTTGTAGGTTGGTAAGTAGTCTATAAGTTGAGCTGCTATTCCTTGAAACTCGTAAAAGGATGATTTTGATCCATGGAATTGCTAATTAAAGCTGCTTTTCAATACGCAAAAATTAAGTTAACAGTAATTAATGTAGCCAGCCTGGAACCTTAGGAAACTACTGCCAGGAAGTGTCTTTTGGTGCACTCAAGAGGATGCAGTTTGATTGTTGGCACCAACAGACAGGTTGGGAATTGTAAACATGGTAATTAGCAGTAAGTTTCTGGATCTCAACTTGCCAGACTGCCAGTCTGATTCTTGGAGTAGTTGTCGCATGGGAGGAGGGAAAAACAAAGTAAGGGAATTAGAGCAACCTTGCATTGCTCCGCCAACATATGCCACTGGACCAATGTTTTTCTTGGCAAAGATCTCTGACAAGGCGCTTAAAACCAGCATTGCAGCCCTACTGCAAACTGTGAACCTCACTGCAGGCATCAACCAAGCAACTGTCTCTGGCTGTTCTGTTTAAACTATGAGTGTTGCTCCATGGTAAGGAATTTCAGAGTCTGAGATCCTTCCACTCCACCTCTGTGGTGGAGCACAGTGTTGATAAGGTTATCAACAATAATGGGATTAAAAGAGTTAAAATCCAGCTTTTGCGGTAATCCCGGAGTATTCTATTGTTGAGCTATCAAAGATTAAGGTTATAGTAGCCTTATTAATCCTTGGTGTAGTGTAAATAAAAAGGAAATGTCAACCTTAATTCCACCATGAAATTAAATCTTCACTTCTCTAAATGATGATTCAAACACAGCTTACTGCAGCAATGTGGTTTATGAAAATGTGTAACCCATGTGAATTGAAGAAATCCAATCTGAGAGACAAAGGGGTGATAAAAGATGACACTTGTTTTGTTTAATATGATTAAAAAAATAGCATTCATTCAGCTTGTATGTCTGCAGAAAATATACCTAGAGCCAAAAAAGTATGCAAAGAATAAGGTAGGGACTGAATGCTCATGGTGTACATCCCTGTGAGGCAGAGAACGCAGCCGGCAGACCACAGCAGAACAGCCATCCCTGTGCCAGACAGCAGCCACAGCACTGCTGGTGGTGACCCCATCCCTGTCCCCTGCTTGCAGGACACTCTGTGGCCTTGTTAGGGCTGCCCCAGTACCAGGGACAGGGTGCCCTGACACAAGAGCTTAACCGAGCATTGATCCACTTGTGCTTTCAGGGCCAGAGACAATGTGTTGAAACCCAAAAAATGTCAGAAATGAAATGGTTGCTGAGCCTTCTGCAAACAGTGAGCCTCCACAGGTGCTGGTGTGAAGGGCACAGTTTTCCTGGCTAAGCTGATTTCCAGGGAGGTGGGAGCTGCCTCTTTTGGCCATGGATGGTTTCCTCCTCACCTGTGCTGGGCACAGCCCCTGCTTACCCTGCCCACAGAGGTTGAATATATAAGTAGGTCTGAGGCTGCCCTCTGGGATGAACTATCTGAAGAGAGGGAAGGACAGACAGACTGAGCTTTGCTTAGAAGTCAGTGGGATCTAGTCTAGGTAAATCTGTTTCTTTGTGGGGAGTGGGTGGGGAATTACAGTAAGCAGAAGTGGGCTGAGTACCCCTTGTTAATGCATTTTTGACTTGGAGGAGAAATAAAGTACTGGTAAAATGGGGTGATTCAGAATGATTCTGCTTATTAAATATCTCAATCACTCCAAGTCTAGCAGTGTGGTAGTTAAATATCAAGGAGCTGCCTATAGCAGGAATTGAGCTCTCTGGAGGGCAGGAGGCATTGCCAGAGATAAAGTGATGGTTTTAGTGGAGCTGTTCCCAGGGAAAGGGGGTTCGTCACTTCAGCAAACCTATCTGGCCCATGGTCTCTGTATGTCCTGGAAATTAATGGGTTTGTGGACTGATAGAGCTGGAGAGTGGGCATGTTCTGCGTCTTCATATTGTTTACTCTGGTCCTCATAAACTCTGATAAAGTTGCATAATGAAACTCAGGCTCATAAAAGAGCTCATTTTAAGATGTTTTTTTTTTTCTTCTTCACTCACAGAATCATGCTCTTCTCTGGTGTGAATTGTCACAGCTCCAGAGAGTGCACCAGTTCAGATGTGCCCGCTGGGTCCTGGGCTGTCTCCATCCCCTCTACTGCTGCAATTGCTACCACAAACACAAATTGGCTCACTCTTGCTCTTCTTGTCTTTCCGCAGTGTAGGAACAGATAATGGGCCCATGGGGTTGTTCAGAAATATTGCTGGTTTCTAGTGCTGGCATAATGGTCCCTTCTAGGTAGTATCCCTTTCCTGGACAATTTCCCAGTAAAATAGTAAATGGCAACTGCAGAGCAGTAAAGGCAATGGCGTATTTGTTTGACTGACATTTCAGAGCCTGCAGAGCAAATGCAATTAGGATCCACAGTGCGCTGCAGTTTCCTTTCTTCATTTCCCTACCTTGGAAGAACTACTGTTAGGATCAGCTTAAGTCTGGTCCCTGCTACCTTAGAGTGGTGGTGATGCTGCAGGGCTGGAGGGCAGCATGTGCCCAAGCCTGTGTGAGCACCCTTTGCTCTGGGAGCAGTCAGCACCCCAGAGGGCTCAGCTGGGACAGGAGCTGCTGCCACTTGCCTGCTGGCCCTGCAGCCCCAGGCAACAGTGATTTTGTTAGTAGGTGTGCACTTGCCCTGGACTTAGCAGGGCTCACACCAGGGTGGCCCTGTGGCACTCAGACCTGCGCTTCTCACTGGGGAGAAATCTCTGTCCGTGCCCATGGATCTGTGCCAGGCAAAGCAACACAGGGTTTGGGCTACCCTGGTTTCCACCGGGGGCAACCGATGCTTTCTTTGGAATATTGCGGGATCAACAGTTGATGCGTTTGAACACTTTGATGCAGACTTTGCAGCAGAAAGAAATTTGAAAAAACTGGTGGTAATCATTCAGATTTGCCTGAAGGAGGTAATTGAAAACAAATTGCTACTAAAAGCTGTGGCCATGGTTAATTGTGGTGAAGCAGTGTGGGTCACTCACCTGTAGGAAAAGAGTGCTAGAGGACAAATGGGATCAAAATTGTTTCTGCCCTGGTGGGGAAAGGGGGTCTCAGCCATATAATTTGGTTTGTAGGGTTATTCTGTAGCTCCTAGATTCTGACATGAAAATCTGTGCCTGCAGAGCAATGCTTTCATAGCTGGAAATAATGCAGTCAGTGAAGGCAGGGGCAGCTGTGGCTTGCCTTGGTGGCAGGGGGGAGGGCCAGGCTGTGTGGCATCCCTTCTGCCACGGGCAGGTCTGAGTTGACCCCCACAGGAGAGGCACAGGCAGCTGCCAAGTCCCCTCTCAGCAGGATGGAGTCTGCAATGTGCACAGAGCCACCACCCTACAGCCTGCTCCAGCTGTGAGTTTTACCTTTCAGTTGGAACATTGCTGCCATGCATTGTTTTATTTGTTAGCACATTTAAACATTGCAATGTCTGCTGTTCCTGGTGCTTCTTGGATGTCTGGGCTCAGGCAGATGCTGATGCCTGTGTGAACTGCTGAAGTGTTTTATAGCGGGTCCTCTGGACGCAGGGTCAGGGGAAGCCAGGATGTGGGGTGGCATGGATCTGCTGCCTGGAGGTGACAGAAGGAGATCTACCCTTGCTGGGCAGTGGCTCCTCAGGACAAAACCTCTTTGTCTCTCAGTGAAGCTCTTTCTGAAATGCTAAAGCTATTGCAAGGATTCAGGAGATGAAAACAATGATGAAAAGGATGATCTAATTTTTACTGAATTGCACTTTTTCTAGATATTTTGATTCAGAGCTCCTGCAGGGTACAAAAAAAACCAAACTCTGCAGCTTCCTGTATCTGGTGACAAATTCCATACCAGCCTCTTTCAGGACAGATCCTTGCTCCAGGCTCTTGCATCTTTGCTTTGTGCTCAGGGAATTAAGTATAGGAGCACACTACAGCCTGTGCTGCTCTGTTTGCTCCCTGTGCCAAGGTGCAAGTGGGGGAAAGACAGGACAGCATGAAAAATGGGAACCAAAGTTTCTTAAAGCAGTCTAAATGCAGGACAACCCTGCTGAGTTTGTGATGTTACATGAGCACGGACTGAAACAGCACTGAGGGTTTGGCCACTGCAATTAGAGCTTCAATTGCACCATTTCAAAAAGGACATTAAAGCATACATACGTAGCACAAGTATTAGGATATGAATAACCCTATCTAACATGAGATATGGGAAGAGTCATCACCTGTCTCTCTTTGGAAGAGAGAACACTATCGTCCTTTGATAGTTCAGCATGGCCTTATATAGAAAACCAAAACAGGTTGATTTATTTGAGTTATTATTATTATTGTTATTATTATTATTATTATTGACAGCTTTTGGGAAGACTGATATTTTAGCCATTTCTCTTCTTTTACAACAAAAAACCCCAGATGCTGTCCATGCAGAAAAGCCTGTCCCCAAATAATGAGACTGGTGTGACAGTATTAGGGACATGCAATTGTGCTCCCTTGCCTGCACAGGGGCTGCAGGCTGTCAGGCTGTCCCCAGTGGGGTGGCAGCTCTGCTGCACAGGGTACATGAGCAATTGCTCTTGTTTTTAACAAGTCGGATCATGAATTGCTTCTCTACTCGGTGTTGGGGTTGAAAAATACTGTCAAAATGAAAACACAGGAGCTGACTGAGATATCAGTGAGTATGCTACCTGGATGCTCCAAATTTAGATATCATGATTGATAAAGGATATAAAATAGGTGGCTCTTTCTTCAAGCCAAAAGATACTCTGTTAATATGACGCAATTTGAACATGTTTGTTTTAAGAATACAGCTGTGTTTTACACTCAGCGTGTGCACCTGCCTGTGCAGGCACACGTGAACGGAATAACTGCAGTGTTGCAGCACTGCCCGGAGTTAGGTGCTGTAGTAAGCTGGCAGTACAAAATGTACTATCAGCTCCCCACAGGGTCAAGCATAGTACCTTTAAAACAGCGTGGAAGTGTGAGTGGTGCTGGGTGAGAATATTTTCCCCCACACAAATGTGCAGGTGATAAATGTGTAATTTCACAATCCCCTTATTTTCCTTTATTTCCTTTTATTTCTTTAAGCTGAATGGAAAAAGGGGTGGGGGGGAAATGGGTCTCCTATGGAAGGAAAAGGTCTTGGCAGGACAACAGTTCTATGCATGTTGCTAAAGGCTGATGGTACATGGAGCTGCTGAACACAAGGTGTGTGTGGTGGATGGAAGGGGTTCACAGAGGGCCAGGTGGGGTCACCTGGGGCCAGGACATTTGGGAGCTCAGGGAGCTTCAGTGGTCAGGGTGGTAGATTACTGTAATGAGCAGATACAACCTAATCCCCCAGAAAAATCGCAGATAACCACCTGCTCAAAGGCCAAGGCCACGGCCCCCTGGGTTTGTCCCGTGCCGCTGCTCCTCATCTCAGGGCGTGGTGCTGAGTGTCGGCGCTGCTGTGCCGTGGCTCTGCCCGGAGGCCCAGGGGCTGCCCGGGGACAGCCAGTGCTGCAGCACTCCCTCCCGCTCGGTGCTGGGGAGGGCTCTGTGCCGGGCTGCCACCCGCGAGCAGTGCGGCAGCAGCCGGCCTTGCCGGGAGGCTGTGCAGAGCTCCCGGGGCAGCACGGCTCCTCCCTCCCCGGCTCAAAGGATGGCGCCCAGGGCATCAGCACGGCCCTGGGCTTTTCGCCTTGGATTTCCTCCTGCGTATGCATAAAGCACAGTGTGGTGTAAGAGGGTGTCCATGGAAGGAAACTGAGGAAGCCAGTAAATTATTTTCTATGGTAAATATTTATGCTAATATAATCTTAAAAGTTTAGTGATTTTTTTTTTTTTTTCCCTCCAGAAATTTAGTATTACCTTTGGAATATGAGAGCAGGAACTCACTGGAAATCATAAGAGAGAGGAGTCTTGGTTAAAGAAACAGCAGCTAAGGACCTCTCTCTTTAGGAACTTCCAATCTTTCTACTGATGGATTCCGAATAGCTACTTTAAAGCTGTGGAAGTCTGAGTATGATTTCCAGAGGATCTATCCATACAATGACTTAAACTTGATAGTCACAAGACAAAAGCTTTTGTTGCATTAAATAAATCCCTGCAGTTCTCTGGGTTAACTTGCTGCTCAGTGAAAAGCTGGGGACACCAGATTACCAAGTGAGTGAAGAAAGGTAGAGGGAATTGGTCTGATGAGCTGAGGAGTCACAATCCAGTACTGTAACCCATGCAGCACCCTCTCTGCCCAGCGCTGTTCTTCCAGGAAGGATTCAAGCCCCTGATACCTCCGTTTTCCTGCCCAATTACATGAAATGAGATCAGGAAAAAAACCTGTTTACTACAGCATGTTCTAGTTTTTGGATCCAAACAGATTGCTGTACATTGGGTGTGAAACTCGCTAATGTTTTAGAAATTATGCTGGAACTTCTCTGACTGACAGCTCTGAGTAAAGCACTTTCTGAGGTTATGTAAATGCCTAAAAAGAAATTTAACCCCAAATCTTAATTGTGTAGCAGATCTGAGGCCTGTGAAGTCTAGGCACTGCCAGATTTTAAAGCCCTGCTGCTACCTTACATAAATACTCATAAATACTTACAGCAAGTGTCCTAAAAAGATCTTTGGTTCCCCAAGTGAGCTAGAAGGCAGCATTGCAGGGCTGCCCCATCTCTACTAGTCGCAAGGGACATGCAGTTCTGTCCAGGGCTGCTCCAGCAAGAGCTGGGAACCTGCCCCCTTCACGTCCAGCTAGAACTGTGCATATCAGAGATCACATCCCAGGCAGAGGGAGGAAGTTATTTTCATTTATGATGCCCAGTAACAGGGCAAAGAGACCTTTCCTTCTGTGTCTGTGCTCTAGCATGATGCAGAAACAATTTTAAGACATGTTTATAAATTCCACCCAGGTGTTGCAGCCCTTGCTATGAATCTCAAAAGTGTGTTCAAGATTTATTAGTATTGGGCTGCTTCTGACACAAGGGATGTGGGGGACAAAGAGCAGCAGCTTCTGTGCTATAAGGAAGCACAGAAAAACCTGTCAGTACACTTGTAATTTCATGCTTCTAGATGTCATTATCCAAAAGCCATTGTACTTGCAACTATTCTGTGTGCATTAAATCTGAGGTGCAGAACCCTATCTCATATTAAAAATGTGATAGTAGCATTATCATCTCTCTAGTGTTCTTGTGAGAACTCTTGTTAGCTCTTATTGTCTCGTCCTTTGTGTGACTTAAGGCAAAAAACCAGGAGTTTACTGCATTTTAAAGATGTTTAGAAAGATGTGCTTAAGTAAATAGAAGTCTTTATTTTCACGGTTTGAATAGGTATGTAAGAACAAGGGGATTGAATAATGGCAAAGTTGATGTGACAGAGCTCACTAAATAATGGTTGTGATTAATTTTGTAGAATTGTTCATGAATAACTGGCAAAATGTTTTCCAAATGCGGCAACTTCTGGAATGAGCTGACTCATTATTGCATTTAAGGAATGGTACCTTGAGCTGTGATCTGATGCCTATTAAAAATTGCAATTGATTAATTTTTTTGGAGGGATTGAATCGGGGCCCTAAAGGACCTGTGACATTTTTCAAACAAAATAGCTGTTGTTTCCTTACATTTTGGCTGCTTACCCCAGGCTAGGTAAGAAATCAACACCAAATTACAGCAGTACCCCCTTCTCCTCTCCTGAAGGGAGCAGAGGAGAGGGACAGAACACCTGAGCAAAGGGAAAAGATAGAATAGGAACAGGGCAGACAGGAATGACTGGAAATAGCAGACAAAGAGAAGAAATGGGGGGAAAAAACAGAAAGAAAACAGAAGCAAAAGGAGACAAGGGAATGAAAAGTAAGAGAGTGCAGAGGCTCATGTGCCCCATGGCCGCCCTAATGAGCTGCTGCTGGTCAGAGGCACTGTCTGATGTTCATCCATGTTCAGACAGCCCAAGCTCTACAAGGAACATGAGTAAGCAGCAGTTCCCAGCTAAATCTCATAAGGCTTACTGTTTACCAAACTGGCAAAAGATGAAGTAATGTCCTATCTGGCCACACACTGGGCTGTAGGTCCTCTTTTTATTTTTTTTTTTTCCTAAGAGGAGAGCTAGCTGGTGTTTCTTGCTACTGTCAAAAAGAAAAAAAAATCAGTGATTGTGATTTAGAGGAGCTAAGTGTTTAAAATAAAACATACATTCAGTGCTTTCACATAAAGTTTTGGTGATAACCAGATGACTGAAATCAATGCATCCTTATCCAAGCCCAAAGATTATTTTTGTAAGGTGTTTATACACTATCTCTGCTCTCATTGTACCCTCTTAAAATTACAGATGGGGACAATGAAAACACGTGTTCCATGCAATTACTTGCTGCTGCCTTATAAAAAGCCAAAGCCTAATAAACTTCAATATGGAGTAAACTAATAGCGTCCTTGTGAAAGAGCAACCTGAGGAGTTTTGCCCTACTACTGATAGTAAAAGCAGACCTGTCAATGAGATTCAGCCTTCATAAAAAGCTAGGTTAAGAAAAGATTTCAAAGAGTTTGGCTTGGCATTTCCAACCTGTCGAGAATGAATTCTAGACTCAGGCTGGCAAAAGTAAAGAGCGTATCTTCTATAAATCTTCATTTTGTGTTTTGGAGAGACCAGTACACTTGTTCTCTGGTAATCAGAAACATTGTCTACCGTCACACAAAGAGTAGAGATCTGATAAATGCTCTGATCAGAATTTGTGCTTTGCTCTCCTCATCATCAACACAGTTTTAAAATCATGTTCAAGAGGAAGTCCATGCGTTCTTCACAGGGCAGGAATAACCCATCGGGTCTGAGCAGGCAGAGTTAAGGTCCTAGACACAGTGCTTTGTACAAACCAGAGAATAAAAAGAATATTCCAGGAAAGCCATAAAGAGAGATGATGCAGTAACTGTTTCTGGGATGTTAAAAATACTGTTGTGCTTCCAAGCTGCTGCGTGAGCCTGACTGCAGTGTCTGGCTCGGGGTGACTCCGTGGATGGCACTGTCACAGATATCAGCAGTGCAGAGTAGTCCCAAGCAGGTCCTGAGATTTCAACATGTAATGAGGCCAGAAGGTAGTTTGGTGCAGTGATAATGATTTATTTAATGCAACTAATGTATGTAAAGATGCATCTGAGACAATGTGGGATCTGCCAAGAGCACTTTCTTGGACACCACAGTGATCAATCCAGGCTGGAGGTTGATGGCTTGAGTACAGATCTGTGGGATCAAGCTGCTAATTTTTAATGGGTTTGAGCTGTTCTTAAATAAACTTTCATTAGTTAGGGTGGCACCACTAAGTCTACTTCCTACTGAGCAACAGGAAGAGAGAAAGAGCATCTAGAACAGTAATAATTTAACACAAATTGATTTAAAATCATATGGAATAATAGGAAGCTTGCAGAGCTTGGATGAGGGATGAAGGAGGTGGGCAGAAAGAGGTGGAAACAGAAGAAGAAAGATCAGCTGACTGCAGACAAAGGAGAAACTCGTCTTCTCTGTTTTCTTCTGTCAGCTGAAGCACCCCACGTTGCACACAGGAGCATGGAATGCTTGTGGCACATTTATGAAGCCATTCTTGACTTTGTGACCTGTGTACAGTAACAGGCGAACAGCCCCTGGGCGAAGTGGGTGTGCTGCCTTTTACACCCTTTCAATGTCTCACTCAACTGGGACCCACCACAGGGTCCTTCAGGCTGTGGTTTACTGAATGGTCTGCAAAGGGGCTTAATTACGGTCTCAAATTCCCAAAGGTTTTTCTAGTCTGTCTAAAATATTTATGCCTGCAACAATTCAGACCTGTTTATGTCTCTTTTTTTGCCTGCTGGGTAAAAAGTAGTTTGGCTTTTACAATGTGTCTGTATACAGGATTTTAGTAGCTTGGATTGCTTTTATATGTTTATAATGAAAGTAACAGCCCCTTAAAAATTGGATTATTGATCATGGGAAGACAGTAGATATTTTTAATCTTAGAAGCAAGACTACAAATAAATCAAATTATATGAAGTATTTTATTTAAAGGCATTTGATTTTGTTAAAACCACTACATCTGGTGTTTGCATAAATGGAATAATTCTGTTTCCTCATATGAGGGTTCAGAGGAAACCATGGTAGGAGATAGTCCTCACTGAGTAAAGTGCACTGATGTCAATAAGTCAAAATTAGACTTCCCAAATTGCAAAAAAAACCCACTGAAAGATTCAAAAGTAAGGATTTGGACGGCTGTAAAATTCCTATTTCAGCTGATAAATTATCTGCAGGAGTTGTGATCTTTTTGCACAGATGCATATGATGCCCTGGAAAATGCACTGAAAATGTAGGGCTACCATCATGTGTGCCTGTACGTGCACCCACACATACGTACGATGTGTAGCTGAGCATGTGTGTAAGTGTGTGTGTATATATATTTCTAAACCTAAATACCTGCGTACACATTGCACTGTCATGAAGCACCAAAGGCTGCTTTTGGCCCTGCAGTCTGTGCCATTTCTGAGTATGCCCTGTCCCACCAGTGCCTGTAGCAGTCTCTCCGACTGCCCTGCTTGGAATGTGACTCTTCCCACCCTAGCAATGATGAACTGCAGCAGAAAACACCCTCCCTGTCCTTGTTATGACCAGATGTCTGAATTTGGGGGTTTGTTTGCATGTTCCAGATGTTTGCTCTGCCAGATTTGACCACAGGAATGTGAGGCCAGCGGGCTGAGCCTTGTGAAGCAGAGAAGAACAGCATTTAGCCTGAAGTTTGCGCCTTCCATCATTTCCAGGAGTAAGGCAGAAAAATGGTTTCTCCCTGGGAGAAGTCAACCAAAGAGGAACTATGCATTCAAGGAGGTGGGACTTCGTGAATGCCAACGGTCTTTGTCATTAATCAGCTCTCTTCAAGCTGGCTGAGGAGCTGACAGGATCTGTCGATTAAATCTCATCTCTTCAAAAGACAGGAACAAAATCACCATTGTAACATTTTGGCAAAGCAAAACGTTTTTGTCTGCTGGCAAGAGTTTAACTCACGTGCAGCCATGCTGCCCTCTTAGGATGTCAAAGAAAGAGGCTTTGCAAGTCAAATGCTGCCTCCCTCACCAGCCCATCTTACCCCAGTGATGAAGTGCTCCAGCACCAGAAGTCACCTTCTGTGCTCAACTGGAATCATGCTCTCTGTCTGTGCTGTTAAGTGGCTCTGAAGATGTTACAGGCACAGAGCTGTGCTGCTGTATTTCAAGTGATCATAAAAAATCACTGGATAAGTTGAAAAAATGGGGCTTTTCACTGTAGGAAGTTTGGACTGTATAAGCAACTCCATCATTGTGCTAAGGCAGCAGATGCAGTCAGTGTTTGGAGAAATGGTTCATGACCCAATGATGCTTTCCAAGAGATGCAACCAGGAAACAAAGATGCTGGGGGCTCCTTGTGTGGGAGTAACACTGGTGGGACAGGAAAGGGAAGCAGAAGGATCAGACAGTGGGAGAGAGTGAACAGAAAGGTGCAATGCAAGCAGAAAACCCCGTTGCCATGCTTCAGGCTTACTCTTGCATTCAAAGCTGGGGAACAAAAAGCAATAGCTGCAGAAAAAGCAGCTGAAGACCAGCAGAGAATGCCAGGAGGGTGCTGCAGCCACTGTCTCTGCAGCCAAAGAGAGGAGCAAAGTCACAATCTGATGGGGTTGGGCTGCAGGGGTCAGATTCAAGATCTGCATCACCCTGAGAGTTGGGTCCAATGGGTCTCCATATCCAGGGAAGACCCTCAGGCCCTCTCCCCACATGGGGAGTCAGTACCAGCTGGGATAGGGTATTGCTGCAGGCTGGGATGGACGCTCACCACGCAAGAACCACATCAAAGCTGATCCTTATCCAGGCAAATGTGGATGGGCTGTTACTAGAGTGTTTCAGTCCCTGAGCAACTAGCCCTGGGAATATGTGGGCACTGGTGCCCTGAGTGTGAGCTGTGACCTGTGCAGGGTGCAGGGCCAGGATGCTCCCCCTAGACCCTGAGGAAGGGTAGCTGTGAGTCTTGGCAAAAGCCAAGCTGGTCTTACACAGATTTTCTGCTGGTTTAGGCTGGCCAAGCTGAGCATGTCCCTTACCTTGGCTTCATCACAACTTTCACAGAGGTCCCAGGTGTGTGTCAGAGCTGGCTCCTGGCTGCCCCTGTACAGGGCCCTTGCTGGGGCAGGAAGAGCATGCAGACATGGAGCATATTACTGTCAGGGCTTGGCCATCATGCTCCCACATGGGTGACTCACTGAGGAGCTCCTTGGGCAGTGCATGGACACAGCCTCTGTTCCCTGCTGACCCATTCAATGCAGAGGGCTGTGCTGGACAGCCACGCTGGGGCCATGGCTGCTCCCTGGAAGGAGGAGAGATCAGAGGAGGTACCAAAGGGAGGGGAGAGTGTGGATTAGGAGAAGGGAGCAGGTGATAAACCAGCTCCTCGAGGCAGGGGCTGAGGTTGATATACTGCTGTGGTGAGCTGCAGTGCCTGACAGGACTTTTCCCATGCCAAGGGTAGGTCAGCTTTCCTTTGACTCAAGAGGGTGTTGGGAGATGCGTTTGCTAGACCCAGTAACCAGTCGCTGCTGCACTGGGTCTTTTCATGGACAGTCATGGTATCTTCTGCTGCCCTGTGATCTGCAATTTCTATTTTATTATTTACATGAACTCAGGCTCTTGCTGTCTTCGGGGAATTCCACCTAAGTAAACGCTGGGCAACTTTCGTTCAAATCATAAGCACCAACACCTTTGACAGAGTTTTTCTGCTACTGGGGTCGCTGTATGACTTTGTATAGGTCCTTTTTAAAGAAGTTAATAAACCTGGCAGTGCAAGTCCATTGACTCTCAGCAGAACACTTCTCTCATTTGTGAGGTCCCTTTCATTACCAGTTTGTAAATTAGCACTATTAGTTAGCATCCAGCCAGCTTTTCTCTCTAGTATTACCACACAATGTGCTTTCTTTTGTAGTACCTACAGCTTGTGAGATAACTCAGTGTGCCTCCCAGTGGGGGAGAAGGTATCTGTAATCTGTGTTTCGTGTCTTGAGTCTCTTGGAAGGACTAGAAATCCCAAACGCAGTAACTTGTGGGTTTTCTGTCTTAGAGAATTAGGATGTCTTTGCATTACTGAGCAGGCAAACACTGAGCAGTGCTTGATCAATAAGAGGCATTGCCAGAGGTCTGGTATAGTCTACCACAGCTGCTGGTAAGTGTTGCTATAGGCTATGGAACTAGGAATATAAAATGTCAAATGACAGTAATAATTCATGCATCCTGGGACATATAAAACCAACAGCATGTCAATAGCTGGGGCATGCTCTGCAGAAAATATGCAGGATTTAGACATTGCAGGAGTCTGTTTTATTTTAAACCACACTTTCCTTGGTGAAATACAGACTTTCCCTGTTTGTTAAAAGCATTTATTTTCGGTTTCATGTTGCTACTTCTCTATTAACATTCTAAGAGCCACACAGCGCAAAAGGTGCCCTGAGATTCAAAAAGCAAAATATATGTATTTACTGAAGAAAAACACATAAAATATTTATAAAACAGAGGGTGCAATACTATTTGAGATTCATGGGCCATTTCAGCATTCATAAAAGCAAATATGGTTCTCATGTTGGCTTCACCTGGAAGCAGACTTTACTAGAGGGGTTACCCAGGAGGGACCTGCCTTAAAATGAAACTTATTACATTCATTAATTTTACATGGAAAATCATTACATTTTACATGGAAAGTAGAATGTCTTGTGAAATAAGTAAGAACTTCTCCAATATTCATCTTCTTTAAAAATACTTCAGGATAATTAATATAGCTTGTCTCTTATGAAAAGATACAGAAGAGGGTGAATTACTGCACCTGGGAGGGTACAGCAGGCATAAGAAGAAAGATTGTGTGTATCTGACACTTGTTCTCCCCTGTGCCACTGCTGCTTGGGAACTTAAAACTGACGGTTGCTGTTTTACTGGCTAACGCTCCCACAAAAATTCTTCAGATGAAACTTTAATGAGAAAAGGGAAAAAATATGTTCAAGCAGCCCCATCCTTATGCTTTCAGCTGTTTGCTCCTGTGCACCTCGGCTGTGGGTTGTCAGGCCTCAATTTCTCTAAATCTGCCTGAAAGTAGAGGGCAAGACACAAAAGTTGCGTGTCACTCATGATTATATGAATATAGGCCTTAATGTACAGGTAATACTTCCAAAAGATTGTAAAATATTAACTGAAAAAAGAGAGAAGGAAAAGCATCACAAAGAAGCCCACTACACATTATTTGAATCTCCCCCTGTGAGAGGCTGAGGATTCAAACACATACGAGCCGTCTGCTCTTCCATGTGACAGCAATCCCTCTGCATCAGAGTTGCACAGTCCTGGCTCTCAGTTGTCTACTTGAGAATGTTTTTTTAAGTTATATATTCAAAAAAAGTCTTAAATATAATTTCACTTATTTGAAGACCATAAAGTGATTTTGGTGCAGTGGACTGCACCTGTGTAGACAGGCACTAATAGATATTTTGGCACATCTTGCTGGAGCTAACAGGAGACAGAGATGATGATTAAAATAAATAAAAAGCAAAATTAATCCTGCTAACTGTCTGAAACCTAAGAAAAGGGATGTCTTTGTTCTGACGAGAACATCTTGGCTCGTTCTGCTCCTTTGGCTTGGTTTGGGGAGGATGTATTTTACAGTTCTCCCATGATACTTGGCAAATATAAAGCTGTCACATTGGATCCTGCTTCTCTTTGTATTAAAAGAATGTCTATGGTGTTTATGTTATGGGAAAAAAGCACTATTTCTACTTATTGTATTTTCATTGTCTCTTTTCTTATGACTGTACTGTTTGCCAGCAGCCGAGGGGCCACTTTGATGCTTGCTTTGATGCCACGGTTTATTGTGTTGCACAGTCGAACCTATGGTGTTCCTTTCAAATCAGAGCTGGCATACTGGGTGAAAAAAAACCAAACCAAAAATAAAGCTTTTCTCTAATTATGGTTATCTCATAAAGTCTACATTTGTTACAGTTGCTGGGGTGGTGGAAATCGGTGTTTGTAAATACCTATGTATTCTGATTTGTTTTCAGTCTCAGAGGTGTTTTTGTCTGTCTGCATTCCTCACCCCTGGCCACTCGTGCAAGCAGCCTGCCTGCCTGCATGCTGAGCTGCACTGCCTCGGGAAGATAGCAGCCTGTTACCCAGGTTATCTGCATGGTACAACCTCACCTTGTTCCCTCTTCGCAATCTGAGGGATTAGCATCCAAAGAAAACCAAATTAGTCTTGTATCAATTCACCCAGGAAAGTGAGTTGCCAAACCAGCCAGAACACTCCTGCTGGCAGAACTGAGTGCAGAAGGAGCCTGGCAGGGTGTGTTCTGTGTGTGCTGCATGCTGCCCAGCTCTGCCACACTGCTCTCAGAGGTACACAGGTCTGCTGTGGGGAACCACACTCTCCTGTGCCCACGGGAAGCCTCACTTGCTGGCTCCGTGCTCCATGTGGCAGTGCCAGTTAGGATGTCTCTAATACCCACTTGGATGTATCTGTTACTTTTCTCCATAGGTCTTGTGGCCATCTGTGAACTGATGAGGAACCATTCTGTTTCCATTTTGCTGATGGAAAAGGAGAGGCTTTGAGAGGCTGAGAGATTTGTCCAGGATTATGCAGCAAATCAATGGGAGAAAAGAGGATCAGGCCATTCCACAGAGGAGTGCCTTTAACTGTCCCATGGGCTTCCTAGGGAAAGGCATGCAGGTCCCCAAAGAGGCTGCTTCCTGGAGTGTTCCTCCATTATTTCTGTCAGATTATTGCTGTGAACAGTGGAGAAATGCAAAATGTATTATTCATCTCTCCTACTCCTAAAATCAATACCTATCAAAATACAAATACAATTTAAATCAAAGGGCACTTATTGAGTGCAGATCCTACTAATTAGGTATGATTTCCCAACAATTTCTTAAATTATTTATCCAAGGGATGGGTAGAAGGCACTTTATATGTCCCAGAGTGAATATTATAAACCTCTTGTCATGATACAGAAAATGTGAAATGTAGTGCAATGCAGTGTGATTTGTAACCTTGATGAACTAATGTAATATCAATAGACATCAATCTGTGCAAAGAAAAAAAATCTGTCTCATCATAACATCTAACAAGATATGTCAAAATTCAATAACCGTGTGAAATGGACACATATCAGTGAATGTTACAGATTTTGCTGCTAGGAATCAATTAAAAATGTAATACCCTCTTGCAATGGAAATTACTACACCATCACCAAAAAGGAGGTTTACATCATGCATGGACATTTGTCATAAGAGCAGCTCCCTTCAGGCTGGCTGTTGGCTCTGTAAGCAATTCCACGGGAATATATGGGCTTTTTTTTTCTTATGCTGGTATTGCTTAGTCTAGCCCCATAATCAACATGCAAACAATATTTATGCCATATCCAGTTAAATATATTTTTAAAACCTGTACAGAAAGTAGCCAATGGTTTTGAAGACTTTTGTGTGCAAATTAGGAAGCAGCTCTCCTGTAAAATGAAAGATTTACAATTGTCAGTCAATAATGTAGATCAATGTTCTTCAATTTTTAATCATAAGGATTTTTCTCATGCAGCTTCTTTGGATCTTAATTTTCAAACTTTATACTCCCATCCATACAGCAGATCTTAAGATTCCATCACACCAACCATGTATCAACTGAAAATTCTCGGTCCCATCATATAGATGTGATACCCTCTCACCAAATCCTTTCAAACGAGTAATTTAAAGGAACAGTATGAAATGGTAGATATGTTTTCTCTTCAATTTTTGAAGCTGATTGATAAAATATTCACTTTTAGGCATTTTACTTTGCCCTTGTGAGCTGATAATAATTTAAGGGCAAGTGTAACTTTGAGGCCAAAACTAAATATTTGAACAGGGAGGGAGTTCCTATGGCTTCAAAGACAGTGGTATGTGAGGGGCTGAAGTAAAACTATCAGAGAAATTCAGAGCTTAAACTTTTAGCTTAGTGCTTTCTTCTGTAGCCTTAATGGTGATCATCTCCCAGGAAAGCCATCAGGAGCCTGAACAAAAAGCTGTAGTGGTCCAAAGTGCCTGTGTGGCTCAGCTGCTGCAGGCAGCCTGCGATCGCACGGCAGCGTCGGCAGTACTTCAGAGCGATTGTGCAACCGGGGATGCAAGGCAGAGCCGTAATTCTGAATTTCATGACATTTTAAAGCATAAGTCAGAATGTTAATGGTATTTCAACCTTCCTTATTAGTTGCACAATAAGTGTCTTTCAGCCAGTCTTCTGCAAATTCCTACCTGGTGGTCTGCAAAAGATACGGTTTGAAAGTCAGAGCATTGGAGGTGAATGCTGGGTGTGTGGAAATGGATCAGTGTGCTTGAATTGATGGCAGAAATAAGGGATTCTGAGAAAGCACTGCATTAAGATAACATGGGATAAAAAGTATAAAAAGTATAGAAAAGCATGCCATGAGTAAATCGGATAGATAGGATAAATTTACCTTCAATTATTCAGCTCTCCTGCTTGTATTTTTGTTTTAATTAACAAAAGTTTGTCCGGCAGGTATGAAAACAAGGTTCAATCCCAGAGTGTTTGAATTAGACTCCTAGCTGTATCAAGTGAAAATAGGCAATACTGCATTTAATGTTTTGCCTTTTGTCATTCCATTTAAATGTGAATGAGCTATCTGGAAGGAATATCAAACATTGTAGTGGTATATTCTTTTTATCTTCATTCTTTTCTTCTATCTAATTCCTTTCATCCATGCTTAAAAAGTGTGTGATTGTATATGTGAGCATGATTAGTGACTGCAAAGGTTACCTAAATTAAGACCATCGACTAATTTTATTTTAGATGGAGGGTAGGAGCACATCTGTTTCAAACAGGTTTGTGATATGCCTTTTGTGAGTTCAAATCACAAATGACCACTTAAGTGAGCTCCTACACACACAACTGCTTATTTGCAACAGTGCTACCAAATGCATCTATAAAATGTCACTAGCCTTTCGGTGTTCTGAAATAGGTTTGTCCTCTCCATTCCCCTGGAAAATTCAGCCCTTTGTTATTGTGTAAAGGATACTGAAGGAAAGCATGTGTTCTTCCTCACAGAGGATGTGTTATCTACTGTATAACTGTACTCAACAGATATTTTGTATTTTGCTTGGGTCTCCCTCTGAGAGAGGCGTAACATTTTTTTGGAGTTGTAACTAACACTGTTTTCTAGCCATGAATTCTTATATAAGATTATGAATATAATTGAGGTAATAAAAGCAAAGCAAACAGTCTAGATTATATCTCTGGATTGTATTCATAGGTTAGAAGTGTGTGGTTTTGCTGTATATCACATCGATTTTGGAAGGGTCTAGTTTGGAAATGGTCACATGTGGAAGACACCAGCTGAGGGGCTATACCTCACACATGAGCCTACATCAAATAGCTCACGTAGCCTTTTTCCACAGATGTCCTTTCCAAAGATAAAGGTGTGTACAGCCTGCAGGTATCTGCAGTGGGCAAAATGAAAGTAAACAAATAGAAATATGTTCATTTGACAAACTTCTACTGTAAATGATTTTGCCTTAAACTGTGGAAGGATCTAAGAAAAGCTTTGCAGAACAACTTCTCCATCATGGAGCTGGGGTGGCAGAGGATTGCAGCAGTGCTGCCTGGCCTCTGCTGAGGTACAATCTGTACTGCACCTGTCCTGTGAAACAGGAAAATGCTATTATATTTAATTTTCAAAGAGAGATCTAAGACATGGACAGAAACCACAGGACTTGTCTGCGTGCCTAAGGGAACTCTGCAAAAGCTGAGGGGTTGAAGAAAACTGTGTAGAGGCCATGGGTAATAACATCAACCATTAGACCATCCTCACAAAATCTGTGTTGCCAAGTCTGTTGCCACTGAAATCTGAAATCAAACATTAGCAGCCAAGAACATCATGATAATTAATTGTCTCAGGAGGACACAATTTCCAAGATCTAATGAAAGACGGAATCCAGCTCCCATACGTCCCATTTGATAGCCCAAGAAAACATGCACACATTTTTCAAAGAAACAGTGACAAATGCCCAAGTACTTGTCTCTCAGCTGAATAAAACTAATCACCAGGCCCAGGGATAGAAATGGCTGCTCATCAGCACCCAGCCTGAAAGGCCAGCCCAGGATCTGTCGCTGATGAACCGTTTTCACTCAGAATGTTGAAGGCAGCTTCAGAAGGTGACAGCTGAGCACCAGAGCACCTCTGTTCTGCCCACAGAACAGCATTACTCCTACCTTGCATGCAGCTACCCTGTCACAGTGCTGGTTTATTTTAAAAAAAATAATTAGAAACAAAAAAAGTTAGCACGCCACATTCTTGACAAAATACTGGGGAGAAGACAGAGGTATCGGTATAGTCACAGGTGTGTGCCAGGGCTGCCTTGCTGTGCTATAGGCTTGTCCTCACTTGAACTTGACATTCCTGTAGATGGGATGTTTGTGCCAGAATGATAGTGGTGCACAGCCCCAGGGAAACAGTGAGGGCTGGAGAGCCTCAGCATTCCCAGGAGAGGCAGGCCTGTGTGTCCGTGGAAGCAGAGCCCCATTGTGAATGGGAATGTCCTGTCTCTGTGTGGCTAAATGGCATACGGAATTGTTCAGCTGGCTTAAAGACATAATGTTTCTTTTTAACATTCATTGTTTGAAGGATCCTTACATGCATGAGAACATCTGGTACTATGTAAAGACCGCATGCTGTTGTGGCTGTACTCACAGCCTGCCATGTTCAGGGAGATGCAGGTGTCATCTCCATGCACGGGAAGCTCCTGCTTCCACTCCTGCTTTGCTGGTGTGGGGTGTTTCACGCAATTCCCAGGTTTGTTTGGATAGAGTTGAACCATCAGCTTGTTGTAGCAGACCCGATCCTGCAGCATGAACATCTTTTGCTTGCCACAGCACCAGCCCCAGCCTGACTCCCATGCTCAGAGGTTGGTAGGGAACGCCTTGGTGCCCGCTGAGCAGACTGGAAGGCTCAGTGCAAACAGGGGAGGAACACAGTTACAGACCAGGACTGTGACAGACCTTGGTGTCTAATCTAGGACTTCTGAGCGACCCCTTATCCACCCAAACATCATTAGAATTTGCTAAGTGATCAGTCCTTGGAAACATACAAAATTTTCACTTTCCTCGTCCACCTTTTACAAACGATTCATGTGAAACTGCTAATCTAAAAAAGAAATACCTTGACACCCTGTTTAGTAAAAATGGGCACGAGGAAAGCAAGTACAAATGGCACAGCAAAGTTTCACCCTAAATATTGAAGAAAATATATTTTATTCTGTCTATCCTGAGGAGATTAAAGAGCAAAAAAAAAAAAAAAGGAAGGTCAAGGTAAGTAATTGTAGCACACCATCTCTTGTGTATTTCCTCAAGATCGCTCCACTTGTACAGAATAATGGCATTTCTGAACTTCAATACCTTCCACCACAGAAAGGCACAGCATTTTGACAGGACTCAGTAAATCATTTAAAATCATAAGGGCCATTATGCAGACTGTGTGATAAAGTTAGAGACAGGGTATTTTTCTGCAACTGGTCTTCAATTTCGCTCTAGATTTTAGGTGACATAAAGCTCAAAAGGAGCTCCTAGTGCTACTTTCCCACAGATGAGATCAACACTTATGAGTCCATGTTTTGATGACATAGCTCAGAAAATTGAAGGGATTATTATTATGGAAGGACCAAGGTGATAAGTACTGTGTTATATATGAATAACTGTCAGTCAGACAAGCCAAGAAAGGTCATAATCCATTATATTAATGTCATAAATGTTATCATAAACCAACATCAGGATGGTAAACTGGGATTCTTGCACTTTAAAAAGTGCTGCTGTTCTTAAATGATACTGTGTCCTGGAAAGACAAGTTTATATTAATTTTTCTCTCAAAATAAAAGACTTTAAAGATTTTTGGCAAAACAGAAGTAGTATTCCAAATATTTGTTTGGGGTTTTAAAAATTTTATTTTAAAGAAACTTGCTGAATTGTCACAACAGAATCCAAGATACCATGAACAAATGAGAGGAGAAACACAATAATTTCTGACTGTTTACTGTCCCCCCTTGTTTTATTTGAACTGTAACTTTCACACACACTTTCAGACACACTCTGGGAGCCACTCCAACTGAAGATAAGAGAAGCAGGAAGGCAGAGGTGGAAGTTCCTGGCCTGGCTGCTGACCACCCCAAGTCAGGACTGTACCCTTCTGCAATTCACTCCCTTGACATTAATATTTTCCCCAGTATCGAATATGAATCAGGGTGATACTCAGGAATGTATGATAGTGGAAAAAGACAGTGAAAATCATATTTTATGTCTTTTGTGTTGCTGAGCATTTTCACGCCCACAAGAGCAAGCAGCTCAATGGATGTTACCAGTGCATGGCTCCTCTGAATTCACCCCGGGCTCCCAGAGGAGGCTCACCAGGGATTGAAATGAGACTTTCTTTTTGGCAGCACCACAGAGTGCTCCATCCATTGCTGACCAGTTAGGAGCCAGGAGTAAATTACTATTGTCTCATGTAAATCCATTCTCAACACAGGCTCCCAAGTGAGAGTAAGGGAGGTGAACTCTGAGCCCATGCAAAACCAAAGCCTTGTGTCCACACTCACTAACATTACAAATTCTACAAAAAAATGGTATAACCCTGAAATGTGGGTGCATCAGAGGTGAAACAACTATTCAGTTAGCACTGGACCACTTTGTTTACAGCTTTGGGGGGAATGGTATGATAAACTCCAGAAATGCAAGAGGAATTTAAGGTGAGTTTTCACATCCCACACAGAGGCCAAAAAAGAAAAGCAGGGTAAGTACTTCTGGAAAGTGGCCTGCTGTATTTACTGACCACATCAGATCAGAGCTATGGTTTTATATCAGAACTTAAAATTCAACATCTCCAGCAGACTCATGCTGATGTATGGTTGTGATAACACTGATGTGGGCAGGAGACAGCCGCCTGTGAGTCACTGCACCACTTCCTGCAGGAGCTGGCTGTCTACAGTAGGCACCCATTGCACTGCTGATTGAGTGTGGCTTGCAAAAATCACCCATCTAATCTAGCTTGTACAACTACAAATAAGCCATGTTTGTACCATGCAGGTAAATGTTCAGGGTGAAACCAGTGTGGGCTAACTTGAATTGTATAAATAACTGCAAATCATTACTTCAAATGAGAGCATAATGTCTGGAACCACAGGCAGGAAAATACATTTACAGATGATCAAATTATCTTGGAATAATAGAGTAATGCTTTTCACTGCTGTACTTTGTGTTCTTATAGCTGAGCAAAGAATACTACAGCTGGAAAAGGCTCAGCATTTCAAAGAGAAGAGATTTTATAAGTAGAGCACTTCCATGGGAGAGACTGCCTTTTCTGTGTTGTTTTAGGGGAACATTAAAAAACCCCCAGCAAACCAAAAAAGTTATTTTTTATGACTCGGAAATACACAGAATAACATCTGATGATAAACAAACCCTTTAGACAATTTGTCTATTTTATAATATAACCTGAAAAGTGCTTCCTTGTTCATATGAGGTTACTTACCTCTATGATTGCAACAAAATGCTTTTGATCAAACGTGTTTTTGGAACTGGCACAACCAAATCAAGGAGCTGAGCTGCTATAGCAGTTTGCATGCACAAGTGCTGTTTAAGTGTAGAATTTTTTGAGCACATTTTTAGAGAAAACAGAGTGCCCTTTGAAATTTTGGAACTAAAGCTATATAAATGCCATAATGCTGTTTATGATATCTGTAGAAGTATATGACACTCAAAGTGCTTTTAGGATGCTCCAAGGTATATCAAAGAGCATTAACTTCAGCACAGCTGGGAATGTCCCCAGATTCACTTATGAATGCATGTTCCTTATATCCTGTATATTAACTATAGCTACATACAGGGCAACACTTAATATAGCCTTGCTCATTGAGAATAATCCACAGAGTAAGCCTATTAGGTAAGGTTTAGCATCTACATTTTTCTGCTCACATCTGCTTGCCTGACATATATAATCTGCCAGGATGTCACAGTTTACATCCTATTTTCATTGGATGGTAATGAAACTTGATCAGTGTCTTCATCTCCTTCTCTGTCTCTCCAAGAAATATTTCTGCTTGTCAGCTCCCCCTTACCAGGAGTCTCTGGTGTGATCCCTAGCCAGGTCCTTTATTAAAGGGTAGTGCATGCAGGGCTCGAAGGCAACCATACAATTTATCATTGTGCAAAATGGAAGTGCTACTTCCAAGACAGTAAGGAAATAAAAAGTGATATAGCAATTCCCTAATCTGAATTTTCTGTACTGCCTTTTCTCTCAGGTCTGGCATACCACTATTTTAGCAGCAGTAAGTCAGTAGTTGCTTTCTGAAGACTTATGTTTCTGCTGAAGTCTTATGAAACTGAACTGTAGGTACCTCAGTAATTTTAGAACAGCTTAGTCTGAGAGGTAAATTAAAATTAGGGAAAATTAGACCATTTCTAATGAGATGGTTATTACACTGAATAATGATGATTATTGCTTCTGCTTAATAAAACTGTCAGCCAATGCAAAATATATATTAAGTGAAATTACATTACATTATATTTCTATCAACTCAGAAATTCAGTGTGTTGCTTTCCCAAAAACCATGGAAATAATGAAATGCTAGACAGGGCTTCCTTTTCCAAATAGGATCAAACATGGAGCTTTCAGGAACAGCCCTTTAAAGCCCTGATTTAAAGCCCATTAAATCTAATGTCGTGAAGATTTCTGCTGACTTCTGTGCCATGTAGATCAGGACTTCACTAAAATGAGCAGTGTTCCCCCCAGTTGTCTCTACTAAATACCTAGACAACAGAACACAGTAAATGCATGTTCATAGCCCCCTTGCCTCACTGAGCTCAATGCTTGCTGGCACACCTGCTTTTCTGTTCTGATTTACCTGGCAAATTAGGAGATGGACTCCATAGGGTGAGACACACTGTTATTTCCAAAGTTTGAAAACAAAGAGGAATATTACCTATTATCTATCTAAAAATTAAATCCTGCTGTAGAAACCTCGATGCCGAAGCCCCAGACACTTAGAGGTGAGGCAGCTCTCCAGAAGCCTGTCCAGAGACATGACCGACCGGGAAATTCCAGTGCTCAGCATTTTTTTGTTTAAAAGCAGGCATAATATCAAACCCTGCCTCCAGCAAGAACTGCTGTGCTGAGGCATGAGAGCTGTCCCTCTGGGGGGTGGCTCTCTCCTCTGTGCTGGGAGTCTATATGGCAGGAAGCTGCCAAATGGGCCAAGAAGAAGGGAGGTGGGAAGTGAAGAGTGCATTCCTACTATCACACCTTCTCCGTGTAGGGTTCAATATAAAAGGATATGTTTTTGTGGAATAACTTTATATAAACTAAGCCACATTTTTCTTACAGAAAGGTGTTTATCACAGCTGCAGTAGCAGTAAATTTTATAGATTCTGAGAGAGATTAAATAAGCAACAAAAACTGCATGACTCAATACACACCTATGCCAACTGATCCAGTGAACCAGGGCAGAGAAGTGAGCAAGTCTTTCTGCGGTGCGTGTTAAAACCTGGAGAAACACAGATTTTCTCATATAATTTTATTTTTTGAGAACATTATTGCTCATACAAAGAGCAATGTATTATCTTAAATGACGATGATAACGTGGTTAGTATGTCACAGCACATGTGGTTCTCAGGTTTTCATCATGCTTTGAAACATTTACTAATCAACAAGATTTCTCCTTTTATGAAGCCCATTTTGTAGAGTTCCATAAAACAGGTTCAACAGTCACAATTTCATTAGCATTATATTGTTGCCATGGTAATGTGGTACCAATTCAATTGATGGGCTTTTCATCCTGGGCTTATAGAATTGCTCTTCCTGTCAAAAATACATCTATACGGCGACAACAAACAGACCTTACCACTGGAGTATGAGCACAAAATATCACATGCTAATTTGGCTAGGAATGTATCATGTTATTGGCAGCAGACCCAGAAATCATCAGAGACATGGTAGAAGTTACTAAACACCATACATGGCAAAGTCAAAAATTAGGAAAGTTACTTGCATTGTTTGCTGCAGTATGTGAATGTGTTATTGCAAAAGCACTTGGCTCTACTGTGATCATTCTCTGAAATGCTGTTGGGAGGGCACAGCACAACTGGGAATATTGGAGGAAACAAAAGCAGCAACACACTAAAGAATAAAATGTGAGCTGAAGTTGTGTTTTGTCCTTTTCCCATTCTGCAGCATGTTCTGGGCTAATTGCTGCCAAATGCAACACCTAGTTTCTCTGGTCTGTAAAATTGGGATAATGACCCCTCTGCCCCTGTGCAGAGAACCTGGTGTATACCAAATAGTGAGTGATAGCTGCTACTGCTAAACACTGTCATTAAGTAAAGTAGCAATGCTTTTAACAGCTCCAGGAAAATGCACTGCACAGATCTACAATTTGAGAAATGTCACTGGGAGGAACTGGACTCACCCAGGGATACACAGAAGAGGTGACAGACTGAGCAGGTAACAGTATATATAAACTTATAGAGGAAGGATATTCACATCATTAAAAAATCATGACAGTTTGTAGTTTTTTAAAAATAAATATTGTAGGCTACGGGAGAAGTACCTGCAGGAATCTAAGCAAGGAAAGCAAAATCAATATAAGGCAACAGCGAGGTGGCTTGTTTATAATATGTTCAAACATTTTCTTGTGTATTTGCACTGTTTTTTGATGATTGTTTCCTATTTAGATAGGAAAAATCTTTTACCATCCTGACACATAATGTTCGGTCTATCATTTCTTAGCTTAACCATGTTGTGTCCTTTGCAGCAGCAAGGGTAAATTACAGACAGGATAGTATTCAGCATAATCAAAGATGTGTTCCACTTTACATAAGTTTTATCTGATTTACAAAAGCAGTATCTTCTCCAGCTGAGTGAGGAAAGAGAGACCTTTACTTGCAGATAAAAAAAATTAGAGAAGAGGCTTCTCCATTAGGAACCTATTGTTCATACACAAAAAGATAACTGTTGTTACCACTATTATCTATTTATTTACTTTTACCATGATATAGCCACAGGACCTACTTGTGCTAAGCACAGCAAAACCACCGAGAGTGCTGCAGTCTCTCCTTCAGACAATTTATAAGCCATAAGAGAGGCCAGAGAGGAAAGAAAAATAGAGAGAGGGAGAGGCAGCTTACATAACCAACTCTCTAGGTCAGAGAAGTAGTCAGTGGCAGAAGCATCACAGGTCTCCAGTCCCTGTACCCTCGATTTCGATGCCTGTCCTGGTGGGGGAAGGATATGTTTGGAGATACCCTCCACCAGATTCTGAGGATTCACGCTCTAACTCGCACACAGAGCCATGCTTTATCCCCTAATTCCAATGGCTGCATCTGTGTTGTTGAGCAGGGGCAGCCCGAGGCAAAACTTGAAGTTGGCTGTGAAGCCCACCCCTATTACCTATTAAAGCACCTTCAGGCTGGCTCCAGGGCAACCCTGTTAATCCTCTCAGGGACAAAGGCTCAGGAATACCCTATGTTTTTTTGAGCATGTTCAAGGGCACCAGGGTCAGGGTACCTGCCAGAGAAATATTAATGGATTTCAACTCCACAGCTGAAGCAATAGGGATCAGGCTTTCTTCCTTTGCAGTAGGGACTTCCCAACCCAAGCCTGAACAGATGGAGGGAGGGGGGAAAAGAGAGGAGATTTTGGTCACAAGAGCAAGAAGTCAGTTTACACCAGAATTTGAAAGCTTTGATCAGGAAGCAATATGATGTCTTAGATTAGGAGAGCATTGACTTGGAGTTTTTCTTGCTTTCTCCTTCTCTCTCTGTCTCTCAAAATCCATATAAAGTAAACCCGTCAGACTCTGGGTGAAGAGGCATTCATCTTCTGGTCGGTAAATACTTCCATTCACTGTGTGGTGCCTGCTGACTTTACTGCTGTTGCAGCCTTTTAAAATGCTTCCAGGAAATCTCATTAGATTTTAACTTTCATTTTCTTTTATTAAGGAACCTGAAGAGAGTTTATAATAATCCCAATTTAACTTTTTAATAAAAACTGCAAATAATAGGCTAGCATAGATTTGATCTCATATACATATCTGATAAAAATTCTGATCTGTAGTAAAATTCGTTAGCCAGGTGTCTGTTGTCATCATATTAATGAATATAAAAGCTGGCAGCTTCAAAATGGCAATATTACAGTAAGCCTACTTTTTTTTTATAATGGTTTTGCATTGTGCATTCAGTATTGATGAAGATTAAGATTTAGCATGCAGAAATAATATCCATTATGATGGGATTGTCCACAGTGAATTGAGTAGGACATTTGCTTAATTAAAAGTATTTCTCTTAGATGATTTAAGAAGTGTGTCCTACTACTGAACTGATGATGTATATTAGTTTCTTATAATCAGTTCACCACTGATGACTCCTTATACTAAATAGAAGAAGAAAAAGGTAAGAGAAGAGTCAGAGGAAAATAATGGATGCCACTGTCTGAGAATTTAAAAGAACTTTAGAAATAATGATTAATTAACACTGTGCCTTGAGCAGAAAATATACACAATCACACCCCTAATGCAGAGACTGAATAGAGCCCTAAATGGTTTCACTTCAAGCAGAAAGTTTGGAGATGAAAACATGAACACATACCCAGATTCCCGCTCCTACCCACTGTACCTGTGCCTCAGAGGCCACTGGCATTTGGAGGGCAGAGCTTGGGGATAAGAGGTGGCACAGAGCCCATGGTGGTGAAGCCCTGTGACATGGTGTGGGGTGTCCTGCAGAGCTCGACACGGCATTTCCCCAGCTTGGAGCAGGAGGCCGGGAGCTTGAACTGCTGTGGCTGGCAAATTGGAGCAGAGTGGAGAGCAAAGCCAGAACACCAGGGAGGGCAGGAACTGGTGTGATCTGCTCCTCAGGGTGCTTTTAAATGTGTTTGTAAAGACATACTGGGTGGTTTAATATCTCATACAAATATACTTTCAAGGGAGAACCCCAAAGGGTGGAATGTTTCAACCTCTCTCAATTTTACAGCCCTACAGCCTAAGTTTCCTGGACTAGTCCACCTTCCTTCCTCGCCAAATGACTCATGGAAAGCTGTAGATCTTCAGTCTGTGGAGACAATCTAACATCAGGAACTTTCTGGGGGTGCTGCTACAAGGTAGGGCCACATCTAACTCCTTCAAACCATCCCATCAACTGAGGTGTGCTACTGACATGAAAAGCTCGTGACTCCCACTGCTGAGACCTACTTGTCTGCTTCCTGGAAACCCTGCAAGGCTGCCCCTGAGACAACTGGACCTTCCATCAGCCAGACACACAAATCACTCACTAAATAGTTTTGGCTGAGGTTGTTGGACAAAATCTTCATAGATAGAGCCAAGAGGACAGGCAAGAAATATTTATCTTCTTCATGCCACAAGTTGTTTTTTCATTATTTCTTTTCTCCTTTTTACACTCAAGGCATTTTTTTCTTTCTACATAGGCTAATAGGAAGAAATGCTGTGGTTTACTCCAGTCATTTAATTTACGTAATTTGTCTTGATTCTAATTATGAGCATTCAAATAGCAAGTGACATTTGTTGATATATGTTACACTTCTGAAACACTATAAAAAATATCTGACCTATTCTCTGTTAATGCCTAGATGACATTTTAGGAACGGGAACCACCCTGGGAAGGGCTGGGCATGTGCAGGATGGGAGCTGTCAGTGACGTGCGTGGCCATGAATCTGGTTTTGATCTGTCCATGTAATTTTCCAGGTGAGCCTTGGACTCTGCCTACTGTCTGTGCTTCCAGATGACAGCCCCACGATGGCAGATGGAGGGACATCCACTCCTCCCATGCACTGCACTGCGTGTTTGCTGCTCTCAGAGCTGCCATACGCCACGGGACCTCCAGCTGCCGGATGCCTGACCCAGCTCGACTGCTGCTGGAGACGTGTTGGGGCTGGCTCGTCCCTGCTTGCTGCTGCCTGCCTGCCTTATTCTTCTGAGTTATGCCCCAGCCCACTCCTGTCCTGTTGTGCTAGTGCCTCCAGGCTGTATTGAGTTTTCAATTACCACAATATACAGTGCAGATGCTATGTAAAACAGCCAGCGTGGCTGAGCACGCTGAACTCAGTAGAAACACAGTTAAATAAAAGTACTGCTATAATACCAGGAGGCTGATTGGAACCACAAGACACCAGTGTCATATCCTGTGGCTTTTATGTTGGTAGATGTAGATTTCAGCCATTGGAGTCTAGCTATCCAACAGACACCCAGATCCATTTCCTTTAGTTGTTATCTTCAGTTGTGAGTAACTGATACACATTTGCCAATAAATGCAGAACCTGGTAAACTGCAGAAGAAAAAAAAAATAACATCTGAGATACCTACAAATATATCCAGGCATGTACTATGGGGTGGCATCTAACAGTGTGCAACTTAAAGAAACTCTCTGGTACACACAATATGTTTAAAGTGGTACATCAAGAGATCTCTGACTCCAGAGAACCAATGTGTGCTTACATTGTCAACTCCAAATTCAGGCAAGGAAATAAACAGCAAGTGTAGGTCTCCACTTCTGTATTTGTACAAGCAGTAACAAGCTCCCAGACGATAACGATATCATGATATCTATGTGGGGATAAAATACTATGACAAAAGAGGAAGAAATAAGCAATAAATGCAATAATGTCAAATTTTTCTGTTATTAACTTCTAGAAAAGCTTAACGGCTAGAATTTTAAAATGTTTTATGTAGAAAAATATAAAGAGAACAACACATTAAGTGTGTTTTTCCCAAAGAAAAATGAAATTGGCATACAGAGAAAATGATTATATTTAGTACTCTCAGGGCAAATTCTAGTTAAGGACTGTGAAATAATTTGAAAATATTAATGATTTAGCCTCATAGCTAGCTTTCAGGTAGATAATAATGCTAATTATTACTATAAATAAATACTATTATTATCATTCTTGCCCAGAAGAATATTGATGCATAGAGAATTATGTATTTGTCCAAAGTCTGTTTTACTACTGTAACCATCCTTCTCAAGAACTGTTATATATTAAGATCATCCTTTTCCAAGTACTCTTTGAGATACTATTCAGTTTATCAGCTCTAAAAACCAACCAACCAAGCTGCCTTGTGAAACAGTGCCAGTGAACGTCTCCATTTGCATGTGAATTCTCAAGCAGCAACAATCCTGCTTCAAAAAAAAAAAAAAAAGAAGAGAAAAGGAATCACGAAAATCAGTACAAAATCTGTCAAGGCCCCATCTGTGACTGGGTATCAGAATATCACTAAGAAGCTCTAAGGAACAAAGTTCATTCCAAGTCTAACACATAGTGCTTTTTGGTCGATGAAATTAATTCAAGCAGGGAGAAATGAGAGCGCATACAATGAAAAACTCTGTTCCTCCACTGAGGATTGAAGGGAAGAAGCATCACTGCTGTGTGTGTGGTCTTGGTTTTGGTGCACATAGCCATGCATAAACACTAAAATAATCAGTGTGCTTGTGTCTCCTTTTGATAGCCAGGTATGCCTGCTGCTCCTCTGAGGAGTGCCAGGGAATGAATGACCTCTGGTCCTGACAAGGTGAGGACTTTGATTATGTACAATTGTTGCAAAAAGCAAGATTTACAGCCAGCTACCTGAAGCAGTATGGAGACAAAATGATAGACTCCACCCTGGCCTTGGAAAATCCCTCTACAAACATGTTTATTTCCTTCTGAATGGGAATATATAAAGGCTGGGGACACTTATTTGTAGGCTATTTATATATCTCCTCATCAGGATCTGAATCTTGCATATTAATGAAACAGGAAACAGGGAAACCAAACATTAACACCATTCTAATGCAGCATACTATTTTTCTTTCCCTTTTTTTAACTGTTAGAGTATGCAAATGTTCAGTTAACTGGTCCTCATGTTTTCTCTTTATTGAATTGCTTTCACTATGGCAAATAAATATTCATAAAGAAATGTGGACAATAAATCATTTCAAATAGTTCAAAGCCATTTTCTTTCTAGACTGCATATATTTTCAGCTGTAACTCGCCTTTAATATTTCATTCAAAAGACAGACTTGTAGAAGGACAATAGAGATAATGTGTCAAGTAGTAATTAAAACAGGGGGTAATGATTAAAACCATTTTAATCTACATTGTGCTCTGCCAGATTCATAATCTTCTGTGTTTGTTAGGATGACTTTCTACTTGCTTTATACAGAAACTCAAAATAAACTTCTGTTTGAAGACACTGCAGAAAACAAAAGATTTCAACCTTGAGCTTGTGGGGTCCAGAGCCCTTCCCAGCTCTGGAGTTTAGGTGTATCTTCTGTACCATCCTAGCAAGATAAACTCAAGCAGGCACTGTCGTTCCTGCTAATATTGTGACTTCTCCGGGAAGCAGATCCAGATGCAGAGCAGAAGACAAGGAAGGGCCACCCCAGCATGTACAGGTAAATGTAACCTGTCTCACCATTTAGATTTAAGCTAAGAGCTTCAAAAGAAATGAAAGTTAAAGATCTGGCTAACTTATACATTTAGGGATCTTAGTTCAAATCCAAGTAATAATTATGTTCCTTGTCTCGTTGTATGTTTTGGCTGTTAATACACATATTTGGCCCAAATTCATTATCTTTCCTGATATGTTGCTGACTTTAGGCTCTGATTCAACAGAGCACTTACATACAGACTTAAATAAATTGATTTAGGAAAGCACTGGTCTTTGTGTTTAATCTTGGGCAGACATTCAACTTTCAAATCAATGGGACCTATGAACAGCCCTGACCTTTGGGTCTAAATATCTGCCAAATCAGTGCACTGATAGAAATATTGGAAAAGATAATATCCATGTCTAATCAGAATTTTAGTCTCTACTTTCATGGGGAAATACCCATAGATAACACATCATTCTGCTCAAGAAATCCATTTTATAGAATTTATCAGAAAGCCTTAAGTCACATTTGCTGTTTATTCCAAAAATACGAGATGAACAGTGTCATTTGTTGACAGTGTGTCTGTAATATTCTTTAAATTAAAAAAAACCAAAACAAACAAACAAACAAAACCAAAAAAACCCCCCACAAACAAACCAGGAAAATGCTGGCACAAAAGGGCATTCATAATTACTTACCGATACCTTCTCAATTGCCCAGCACGTGGCAATCCTTTTGAGAGCAGGAAGATGGAAGGTGAGGCAGAGAGGTTCTGGTATCCCATGGACTTGAAGACAACTGCACAAGAATATCATGGGAAACTCCTTCCTAAAACCAGCATTTATAAGGCCATTTAGATACACAGCGAATTTTGAGTGATCACATATTTTTATTACACAATGAAGGCAGCTAGGGTAAAAACATAGATGTTTCTGGTGTAGAGGTTAAACAAGTGCACCTATAGCCAAATCTATGAGATTAGAAGAAGCAATTGGTAAAATAATAGATGTTATGATTCTATGAAATAAAATAGTCTTCTTACTGTTCTTAAAAACATTTCACACTTAAGTTTTCTTTATTATGTTATTAAGAAGGCAAAGAGAGGCTCTCAAATATTGTTTTTAGAGTAGAAACACAGACATAAAAGAGGAAGCAGATTACAGCAGATCCCATCATATCATGTAATTTGAAGAGTGATGAGTATGAAGATCATAAGAAGATGCAGGAGGAATCAATGGGTGCTACATCTCTGTACAGCCATAGAGGAATGCTGTGATCCACATTGTCCCACTGGGTTCTGTGGGCAGAGTTTGGGAATAATGCACAAAAAGCAGCTGTTCAGCATTCACCTGGCTCACACAATCACATGGATCTATCCAAATGCCACCTACATTCACTTTGGAGGTGGTGAGTCAGGAATATGGAGCTGCTGTATTGTACATTCACTGCATGCAAGCTCTGGAGCAAGGCCCCTTCGAGCAAAAGGCAGACTGTAAGGGGAAAGCACAATGCTCTTATCCTCCTGTATGACTCTCGTATTACAAAAAAAAAAACCCCAAAAAACAAAAGCTGAAGCTCCCTTTTCCATCTACTGTGCCCCAGGGTAGGGGGAGATTACAGCAAAAATAAAACAGTCACTTCCTCTGTTAGGTATTTCCATATTTAGTCATGAATTGGAGCTAAATTTGCTAATTTAGATCACCTGCTCTCAATGAAATCAATTAGTGCCTAGCAGGTGCAAAAAGCTTATAAAGCTCAAGGTGAGCAGGAACAGGTCCTTGTTGGATGAAAGGCTTTTTCCAGTGTGAGGAGAGGATCTTTTTAATCAGTTCTTTAGTTTCTGCTGAAGTCTTACTGCTTTAGAGAACTTTATTCTTGAGGTATGTTTTGCAATTGATTTAAAGAGTTTGTGATTTCAATTGTTTTCATCTTTCCTGATACCTTTGGTTAGAGTGTAGTAATGGTTTTTCTATGGTGCATCTAACATAGAGGTCAGAGAAACAAATGTTCCCCCTGCTCACTTCACTAGTATTTACACTGTTGCATCTTTTGAGGAACTAGGAAAAAAGTCACCAGCTCTGCTACCAAGCATTATCCATTCATGCCTATTCCTGTTGTCACAGTTTTTTTCCTTTATAACTGATAAAGATTATGATTTGTATATGAAAGTCCCTTTGATGAATCTGCCTTTTGGCTTTATTTCCTTGGTTTTGCCTACCAATATTGGGTCAAATTCTGAAATATAATTGATTTCTACTGAGTTTGTCAGAGACAGGCAGACTTCTGAAATGCTGGATGCTTAGCTTCACGTCCTAAGCAATTTAGCTTTTTTCATTACCCTTTTTACTAAAGAAAAGACTAGTTTACTCTTTCTCAAATGTGTAATAAAAAAAAACACGTCAAGGCATGCTAATCATAAGGAAGAAAGTCCTACAGATGCTCAAATTTAAATGCTTTTAGCAACAGTTTAGCACATATTATTGTAGTTCCCTATAGAGCAAAAGAAGTTCATTGCATGTTATACTACATGAATTCAGGCCCTGATGCTGCAGTCAAGCTAATGGGAGGTGAAATGTAACATGGATTAGAGTAACTTGATAGGGAAGAAATACTTCTAATGGTCACCCACAGAAGTGGGGAAAGAAAAAACATTTCCCACTACTAACATATTTCTTTTTTCCATGTTTACCTGGAAATTGGAAAAATACCTGAAATAAGTGGGGTGTAAAGAATCCATGTGTATCTTGCATTGTGTTTGAATAATTTCATTATGTCCAAAGCATTTTTATCAGAATGGTGCTTGGTTATGAGTTATGAATTTCTTTCGTTCTTTCTTTTTTTTTTTTTAATTTCCCAGTCCTTTGGCTTTTCTCCAAGCAGGAGAATAATTCTAACTTACAGCAGATGTAGTCCATCCCTTAAGACTCAGGATCAATCAGACAGACGGTGATTGTTCTCTTTAACATCCTAAGATTTACTTTGGTGTAAAAGTCAGCTTTGTGTCCTGCAGGTCCATTATTTACTAAAATAAATACTGCAAAAAGCAGCCATAGTCTGCTTGAAAATTAACAAAAACCAGATTGACTTTCTATTCAAAGATAAACTGTTCATCACAAAGGAATAAGAAAACAAAAGGCTCCTGATGCTATGACAGAGTTAAAAGCAAAAGTTCTACATGGAACATGGGCAAGTGAGAAAAGAGGATGAAGAACAGGTGGTAGAATGGAGAGAAGGGGAGGGGATAACAAAACAGGGGAAAAGTGTATTAAGGGCAAAAGCTTAGACCAAAGAGTCACATACAGCCCCAGGGGTATGTCTGCAGCACTTCAAAAAAGTTATGAATAAAAGACCCCCAAACACTACTGTGATGTGTATATTGATAACAGAAGTGTTATCTGTATTTTAGAAACTTCAGATGCTCATTTACTCAAGTAGGAATTGAGGTGTTATGTACTAAAGCTTGGCCCAAACAGGCTCATATTTTGAGTACTTTTCTTTACTCTTTATATTTGGTATGGTAGAGTAGCAACCATTAGCTTAGCTGGCAGCCTCTAGGCTGCTGTGGAGTAGAAAAACAGCCCTGACAGAGTTGAGGATCTGGACCTAGATGTTCCCTTAAAATGGGACATGAAAGGTCTAGTTTACCTTTTAAGTTGGCAATAGTTAATTGAGAAATACTTTAATCAATGCTTCATGTGATTTAAACCTGATGCAACCAAGTAGCCTGCCTCTGAGAAACTTTCCAACAGAGGTTTGCAATCTTCCTAGGACTCAATGGTTTCGATGAATAACATTTCTAGCAGGCTAATTTTCTTGCTAATTATCATCAAACACCTAGACAGACTTTCTGCTATAGTAGATATGCTTTGAAAAAAACTAAAGTCCCTGCAATCATGGGCAAAAGGAAATTACAAATTCAGTGATATAAAGATTTTTAAATCTTAGTGTTTCATTACAATATCTTGGTGCTAAGATAGAACATCTTATAGTCGATAGATAAAAAACCCCCCATAATTGATTTTGAAATTAAAAGTCACAATCCATGGAAAAGAGTCCTATTTTTTTTATTAAAAAATAAATTAGGTTATTGCAATTCTAAATGGCAAACTGTGTTTTCCTCCAACCAAATGTGTTCTGACCAAAGGGATTCTATGCATTTTTGGCTTTGTTGAGTGCTTTACTTCAACTTTAAAAGGAAAAATAAACCCTACAATACAGCTTACCAAAATTCATGGATCTATACCCCGTATACTTTGGGCATGTAAGTCCCAAGTGTATTCTTCCTATTCCAAAATACTTTGAGGTTACACTTAGTCATAAATGTTTCTAGCTGACTTCTCTTCATTTCATTCTGTGCAACTAGTATGAGATGGAGGAACAGACTTAAAAGGAGAAAAATTCTTACTGGAAGAAACAAAGGCAGGTATGTCTCTCTCTGCCATAGTCTGCATCCTTTCAAATTCATCCTGCTGATGCCAAGGCTGGTCCCTCACAAGATCACAGCTACATCTGTAGTGAGTAGTATTTGCTTGGTGTCACAGTACTCAGGCAGTGTGAAATCAGATCCAAGGAAAATTGTGTTACCATGGCTTTAATGGGGGCAGGGGGGAGCTTATCTTTAAATGGCTGGGATGCACTTGCAAAGCACATAACCCAAACTCAGAGCTGGCAGTTTGAGGCTATGATGGGAGAGTAACAAACAAGCGTACACCAAACAGATGGGCCAGCCAGGCTGTTACAATGGGGTTCAACTGCAGCTCTGGCTCTGTATGTGGGAGCTCCTCAGTCAGTCTTAATTGTCAGCCTGTATTGACTTTGGTATTTATAATACCTTTGTTTATAGGATTATGATTAATTTCTTCCGTGATTGAGAAAAAAAGATTAAAAAATATAGGCCTTTTAAATCCTATGATATTCTGTTCCTTTCAGGCTTATAACAAATATCCAGTGACAGTGATATAGGTTCTCTCTGCAAGAAGCGTGAAATTACAAGTATGCATATGTATATGATCTCATTGTCAGTATTTGACAAGCTTGAAAAAAAATGTTTTGGCTATAGAAGCCACTGATGTAGGTGTTATGAGGCATATGGGAGAGGTCTTTCAAATTTTTGGAATGCTTGAAGCAGGAATTTGCTGTGTGGGCTAAAAGGACTATATCTGTGGCCCAGGCAGGTGGAGATCACACTTTCCTAGCTGGTGGTTGTTGCAGTAGTCCACCTAAGCATTCTGCAGGAAGGTGGAATGCAGCATAGCCAAAAGTTGCCATAGCAATAGATTATTATGCAGTTAGAGTAAAATCTTGGATATGTATGTACTGCAATTAAAGTGATAACTGGCTTGAATTTTTGGGAAAGAGCTCTACTGGACATAATCTTAAAAAACACAAAACCCCAACAAAATGAATCAACCAAAAGGGAAAAAAAGGCAAAAGAACATAAAACCTTTTGTTCACTTGTGTAAGAAGTGGGCAGTTCCACAGCACCATGATTTGTTTATTTTTTCTCTTGTTAAAAACTAAATTAGTGTGAGGTAAATGACACCCAGCATAATACAGTACTTTTTTTGTCAAACATATCTTTCAGTTTCTGTGAAAATCGTTGTTTTGTAGCACGAGACTTATATGGAATACACAGTAAAAAAACCACAAACAAACACAAATTTAGGCACGAGACTAGACAATGTAATCTTGTTTTATTTGGTGGGGGAAGACCTTTTTTTTAAAATCATGGTATGTGTTCTATAGCAGTAGTAATTTTCAGTGGAGATAAGATGCCCTACATTGATGGATAATGTTTGTTATAAAGGGTTAATTTCCACAAGGAATCTGGTTTAGCTCAGATTTTTTATCAAATTGATTCTGCTTGATTTGATGTAGTGATCTAATATGACCTTGATTAAATTAGAGAGAAAATGATGATGCAGACTGTTCGTACTATTGACAATTGCTACCTTAGGCTAGGATGGCAGTGAATTAACGTCTTGCCCATATTTTGCAGGGACCTTGGGTAGGAATTAATTTCTCCTATTCACTTTGACCTTGCTAAGAAGGCAATAACTGTTGCTGATTGTAAAGTTAGCCTATTTCACTGGCTCAGAAATAGCTTCAGGAACTTGTTCAAAACAGTTGAAGACAGATGACTGGCTTGCCATCAGCCTAGTAGTTCAGCAAGGACACAGGGATGTACCACAAGTCATTTATATTATTTGAGCATCAGTTCCCCAGTCAACAGCTGAGATTGTGGATAGTCTTTATACATCATCTCACACCAGCAGCTGGGGGGCTACAGCTACATCTGAGATTTTAAGTAGAAATTTCCTTTCTTCCGTGCAGTGTATAGGTCCTGAGTAAAAGTCATCTATACAGCAAGGTTGGGAAGATATTTTCTTGAATTGTCCCATGGAAAACCTGGTTAAGTGTTTGTTTCTTTTGTCCTGTTTGCTGGAAGGTAGAGAGCAAAAGATGTGCTGGTTAGTGCTTTGGGGGCTTCTATTTAATTTTCAGCCCAAGTACTATGTTACTTTACAGGAAATTTTTACGAAATGTAAAGCAGTATAGAACATTTTTCTTCAGCTATATTTCATTGCTTGGCTTAAAGCATTCAAGTTAATTACCTGTGTCTGTTAGTGTTGATGGCTGTTAAACACTACTATAAAATTCAAGCTATAGTTGAGGTTTGTTGCACTGAGCACTGTGAAGACCTGTATAAGACAATAGCCTCTATTTGAAAATTATTTTCAATATATAGTCTTTTAACGTGTTTAAATCTTGCAGTAGGAGCAATACATTTTCACTGTGTGTATGGCCACAACTGCTGAAGTTACAGGACAGCGAAAATGAATCTTTTCCATGTAAATGGAACTCTGTAGGAAGCAACTTGCAGGCATATGAAGAGTAGGGTTAAAAATGTGCAGAGTCCTGTTAATGTTTACATACAACACTGGTGGAGGGAGGAAAGGTTTGCTGTTTTAATGGCAATCCAGTACGTATTGAAGTTAACATGAAAAGAGAAAATGTTAAATTTTGTGTATTATAGTAACTAAATGGGAAGATGTCCAAGAATAGACAACTAATATGTGTTTTAACACAGATAAACAACTAATGTAACTTGTAAATCATTATTTCTAGGCAAGCACATACTACCTCTCTATTCTTGTTTTGCCTCTTCTGTTAAAACTAAGACTTCTCTGATAAACCTGCCTACCAAAGGTGATTTATGATGAGACTAGCATACAGTTCCTATTATTTGCTATGGCTTTCCGGTTTTACTTTTATAGTGCTCTCATTAGTGCTTTAATAATAGATTCTGCAATGACTGGCAGATTTTTTTGCTTGGTCACAGGGCATAGTTGGAGGTGTTTTAAAGGTACTAACCTAGCCTAAAACTGCTGCTCTTGGTCAATGGGCATTACCAAGTAAGGCTGGTGTTGTGTGAAAAGGGGAGACTTCCTCAACCCTTAGCATGGGGAGATTACTAGATTCTTAATGTTTAATTTGTCTGTCAGTGCCCCAGGAAAGCTGAGACCCTTGTGCCTGACCAGTCTTTCAGCATCCTGTTTGGGGGATCCTTCGCTGAGCAGTCCTGCTGGATAGGAGAGTGGCTCCACTGACTTAGGGAAACATCAACAGTGAAAGGGAGACCCCTCAGCAGGTCTTTCCCTTCATTTGAGTATGTTACCTGCTGCCGGCAACTGCCAGCATCCACAAAGGATTCACACTAATAGTTTACAGAATAACACTCTTAATATAAAACTGTGACAGGTTAAGGTTAGAAGGGTGTCAGTGATACTGTCTGACTGCAAAAATATACTTGGAGGAATAAAATGTTCAGCATTCACAGAGTATGATTCTTACCCAATAGGCACTCCTATGAGGGAGAAGACTGGTTCAGCCTGTTGACTGATCCCAGCAGTTGTGGTAGAGTCTTCCCTAACCTTTCCCACATTCTCAACTTACTTTTATACCATTTCTTTGTATGTACGTGGAGCTTGAGTGACTCTAGTCATACATGCCTTTGTTACTGATTGGTGTAAAACTACCTCACTTTCCTTTTAAAGATACAGTCAAAGAGAATACAGAACGCACATTCAGTGACGAGTTGTTGCACCTCGGAGGAGGGGAACTTTGGAATAGAGGGGTGCATTAATATTTTTATTAGGCTTTAATGACGCAAGTTCATCTAAGGAGAGGGATTTTGCCCCAGTCACTGGTTCAGCAGTGGGACATCTTCCCCTGTCTCCCCTGGTTGACAGGTGCTATGCAGTTTATCAGCTGAAAAGCACCATCGAGCTCCGCCTCCCTGAAAGGATTTCCACAGAGCCTGGCCACGGTGTCTCCACTCTGCTCCATGTTCCATTCCATCTCTCTTAGCAGGTGATGGGGAATCATCATGGAATAGGCTTCAAGTCATGCCAACCACTTTCCGCCCAGGGAGCAGCAAGTGTAATTTAGCCAATCATTTCTGTACTGTTATAACTCCTGTTAAGATGCTAATGTAAGTCCTGAGTTTCTTCTAACTGTACCCCCAATTACCTGTGCTCAGGGTCCCCAGTCATTTGCCCACAGCTGGGATTTCAGCCATGAGAGGAAAGGATGTATTGCAGAGACAAAGGACTGCAATTATTTATACAGACATTGAGTTACCATCAGTTGCTGTATTTCTCTTAGAAAAACAAACTTGTTTGTTCCTTTTTGAACTACCAAATGTAGAATGATCTGAACACAGTTTGTTTTAAGAATGTTAACCTGGTGGCAGTTTTTCTTTAAAAAATAGTAATTTAAAAAAGGAAACAGTAGCCATTTTGTCTGTCAAATGTTTGTTTTATGAGGCATTTGGAAAGCTATCAAAGTTGAAATGAGTTATGGGAGTTACGGTGCAACTATAGAACCCAATAGTTTAAAGCTAGTAGTATTTTGTAAATAATTCAAGAGGCTGGTTTGTGCCACATTAGTATCTCTGGAAAGCAACAAAACTACATAATCTCTCAAAATAAATAATTCTCCTGCTGATGCCATAGTTGGAGATATGAATTCATGCCAACAGTTCAGTGAATATATTGGTGGTGTCTGTCTGTTTTGGAGGTTGATCTGCCTCTGATCTCATTGCATGCTTTCTTTAGGAACTGCAAGCACAGAAGTAGTTAATTTTGCATGGTTATAAGCTAAGCAGTAACTCACGATCTCTAACATTTACTTGAATGAAGAAATACTTGCTGTTGCCAGAAGTATGTAGTAAGCCCATTCTATAATAGCTTGGCAGTCTGACTTTTTGGAGACTTGGAAGGCTTCTCTGTCCAGGGGAGGGAGGACTGGAAGGTCAGGTATCACTGCATCCAGCCAGCTGACATCTACGGGACTCTTGCATGAGCTCAGTATCATTTTCTCTACTCCACTGCTGCACAGTGAAATGGCTCCAAACCAGGTCTCATTCAAAGGGCAGACCTCACCCTTGCCAGAAACTGGCTGCCACAGGGAATGTAGAAGATGCAAATAGAACCTTGTATTGGGCCTCAATGCAAATGATCTGTTCCTTCAAAACAGAACTTACTTTTCGCTCTTCTCACCCTGAGGTGTGATGTCTGGAAAGCAGCACTCTTTGCTTCTAACACCTGGAGCTGAAAGATGAATGTGACACCCCTTCCACCACAACAATTATGAGACGTCTCAGAGGCAACTAAGTGATTTCAAAATTTCACATATTATAATGGATTTTGATTTTTTCCAGAAATGATAATTTTTTCTGATGTAACTGAGTGTTCAGAATCTCTAAAATTAAGTCTAACATACTCTTCCTATAAAGTACTTACAGCCTTCTTGCCCTCATGCTCAGTGCTCCAAAATCCCATTTTAATCTGAGATCTGTAATTGCTTGTATCCAATCATGCTAAATGTGTACACTTTTTAACTTATAAACACTCAGATTTCTTGACTATTCACTTAGCTAGGGTCCAGCAATATGAGAATCATATTAAGACTCTGAAAATAAATTGGGACACATACAGAGAAAAGATTCTCAGAGCAGTGCAAACCCAGGACATCAATTTAGCAATTCTCAGCCTTAGTAATAAATATAGAATTTGTCCACAGATGTCATCACTGGAGACTGGAGGGGGGAAAGACAGCCAGATTTTTCTATCCCCTAAAATATCCTAATAAAACATTTGGTGGAATTTAAATTGGAAAAAATATGCCATGCCGGGAACAAGTTTTACTTCTTAGTAATTCTTTGAATTTCATGATAGTGGTTATCAAAAGATGTTTGTGGTGTGAAAATGTGTGAGCTCATTTTTCGTAATTTTTTTCCCCCAAGATGATCATGTTGAAACTTGTGGTCCTTGCTACATCTTAAAAATTATTAAGCACTTTAGGCGACAAGCTTTTGTTTACACTGATACAGATGGCTGGAATAAATTAGTGGACTCACTAAAGAACAGCTCATTTGTAGTTTTAAATGCATTTGGGCCCACATGGTGGCCATTTTGTTACTTATTCATCTATTTGTGCTTTACAGTTCCATGCCCAAAGGCTATGTCTGACTAATGGTCAGAGCTTCCTCCTAAGAGAATTTATAATTGTGTGTACCTCACACCTAAAGAGCATTGGTACTCCTGCACTGTGCCATACCCTGGGTTATCCTGTGTAGCTGCTCGCTCTGAAGAGCACTGAAGAGTAAATCCAATTGTAAACAAGCAGATTAGAAAAGCAGTGCATGTCTTCACTACTGTGAATGTTGTAAGTTGAGCATTTCCCCTAAATTGGTGAAGAAATGCACGAAGTTGTAATTATATACTGCAACATCAATGCTGCTATTTGGGAGAGGTAGTCAGAGCAAGCTTCCCTAAATTAAGTCTTGAATTCAAGTCCTCCTGTATTGGATTAGGATGAGCGAGGAAAACGATGGCATAGTTACTCTATGACTCTTCACTAATGCACCTTTCAGAAAGAGTACAGTAAAACCTCTCTTCTCATACTTCAACCTCTTCATGTGTATACACTTGTTTCCTCCTTGACACCAGTACAGTGAAGACATGCAACACAAATGTCCTTATGCTGGTGAACCTGGCACTGGAATCAGCAGCACTACTTTCAACTTTAACAGTGATTTATCTTGTCCTGTAAAAGTCACCACCACTGCTGCTATGACTCATAGTGTAAGAGAAAAAAAATCAAAATAAATCTGAGAAGCTGTTATGAGCCTCCAGAAGCAGCTTGTATTCTTCATGGCATTTCCTTGCTAATCCCATTTCTCTTGGACCCTGTGCATACTGGATATACCACCTTTACTTTGAATTTGGTTGAGCCAAACTAAGAGGGCAGAAGCAGTAAATAACTGAAATATAAATCTCTGCACTGTCATTGTTAGGTAGAAAGAAGGTAAAAGAGCAACTTGGGTTCAAGTCAGGCTTTCCCAAATCCCATGAATTTGACAGGTGAACCTGCTTAGGTGTAAGTAATGAGCAATCTGGACAGCTAAACTGGGCATTTAGATCTTGAGAGATGCTAGCTGTGAGACTGTAACCATCACACTTCATCACATGCAATGAGTGAGGAACCTGATCCTGGAATAAAACCAGCATGGGATTAAAGAGTGCCCACTGGGTTCAAGGTACAACTACATAGCAAATTTAAGTCTGGAATGTCTGTCTCTCTAGCACTTGAACTGATGTGAATCAGGGGCAGTTTTGAAGAAAAAGTGGGGAGCTGCTTGTACCACCTATCAGTACACTGAGACCTCCAGGCTCCCTAATACATCACTGCCAGAATTTGAATGCTGAACTTTCAGAGTTTACAGTTTACCCTTTAAACTTGGAGATTAACTACTGCAATGGCTGGAGGAGGAATCCTTTGGTTTAGATTGCAGCTTGTGTTCCTGGAACCATTTGAAATTGAGGGACATGGCTTTTCTTACTGTCTGTTGCCCTGCCCTCCTTTGCCCTCCCAGTGAGGCAACCATTCCCAGCACAAGGCTGTAGCTGCTCTGGTAGCAGTGAGTGCCTGGAGCTTTTTGGAGAAAGTTCACATGCAATTATTTCTTTGGCATGTGAGCAAATTTTACCTGACGAGCACAAGGAACAAAAGGTTAATGGCAATTTTTCAAAAGCCTATAACTCAACCAAGCCTCAACAGCATTTCATGTCAGAAGTGAGTTAGGTCTTTAGTATCACTGCTCTGTTTCTACTGCTTTAAAAATCCTGCTAGGGGGAGAAACAAATTAAAATCAGAGGCTTAGCATTTCATGAAAAAAGCCCAAACTATATCTGGGCTGTGTAACACCTCTTATTAAAATTTCTTATAACTTCTACTTTAGAAAAAATGAAATACTTGTATTCTGATGCATGTTTTGTGTGTCTCCTTGTTTTTGTCCACTTATTCCTGAAACAAAGTTCAGCTGTAAACATGCTCAGTGCTGATAAAAGCACTATTTGCCACAGCTGAGAATCCAAAGTTCAGATGAGTGATCTACAGAAGGCCTGGGGAAAACTGGCAAACAACAGCAGGCTGACACAGACTGGCTGCCTGCCATGGTATAAAGGCAGCAAGTTGATTCTCAGCAGAAACAGGGGAACAGAGGAGCTGTGAGTTAAAGCAGGGTATGGTTAGGTCTCTGAATCCCTTTCTCTCACCAGTATGTAATGACAGAATAAGTCTTGCTGCTTTTGTAGGAAAAATTTCTACTTCTGTGAAATCTAAAGGTGTCACTGTTTATTAGTTTCACTGGTCAAAAATCCTACAGGTGCCAGGTTCATTACATGGGGGTAACCAAGGGTTTACAACTTGCAGAACAAGACAGAAGATATGTGTAATGGAGAGTTCAGTGCTGGTCTCTTCTATGTAAATGCTCGTTTAGAACAAATGGAGACAAACTGTAAGAGGCTGGTCACAAAGCAGTTTATTATTTCATGTACATGGAAATATTCCTTGTAAAAATGTATTGCACCTAATGTACTTGCACAGTCAATATAGTGCTGTAGGTCAGTAGCAAACACAACCAGAAAACTCCCCAGCTAGCATCAGACCACGGAGCTGCTCAGCAATGTCAATATTAGTGAAATGAACCAAAGATTCTTGGATTTGTTAGTGGTAAGTACTAGCAATGAAGGAGATCCTGCTTCTGATTTTCCTGCCAACACTTCAGCTGCTTTACATGGGCGATTGTAATCAGCAAGAATTGTTATGCAATAGTGCTGAAGCAGAGACTTGAGAAAATATAGCTCTCACTTGAGACACAAAAGACCACAACCTTATTTCTTCACATCTTACAAGGGAAAAAAAAAAACGCCGCCACTGGGCATCTCTAAAGTGCTCCTTTACAGAGATGGAAAGAAATAAAATAATTACAAGGTAAAGAAAAATTCCCATGCTATTCTGTGAGAGGCATTATTTCTGGAGATGTGAAAGGAAAAGGCAAAGCAATTCTCTACTGCATCCAAAGGGTCACCAATGTCCAGAAGCTACTTACAGTTTTCCAGGCTTTTTGTAAAGTAAATAGGAGTAGGAAGCCTTTCGGGGGGGGGGGGGGGGGGGGGGGGGGGGGGGGG